>NW_027526445.1:191050209-191278562 GCF_048455015.1 Haemaphysalis longicornis
CCTTTCCCTCAGCCAATATTTTTTTTGGAAATACTGCCCATAATTCCTCGTCGGATTTCATTGTGTGTCGTCTGTATACCTCGGGCCGTGCCAGGAAGCGTTCTTGTGAGTGTGTGGCGCTCATCCGTGACGCTGTCTGCTGCTGGCTCGCTACCAAATAACAAAAAAGAAAAGCATTGACGGGAAACACTAATGGGGACTGCGTTTTTTTTTTTCACTGACGTTCGTGCACATTCGCTTTGAGAAACGACAGGGAGCAGTGTATACGCACTGCGCGTGTAACGTTTGCAAACGTTAGAAAGTACACAGGCTGAGCGCAGAGAGAGAGGAGAAATGAAGAGGCCAGACGAGCGCTAAATCTCAGCTAACTTTATTGGTGAGATCAGCGCATGTAAGCGGTTTTGCCCAATTGCGAACAGGATATTTATTTACTCTTGTACGCTTGCGGTTCAGTAAGGCAGATGGGCATCACCACCAACCGCTTTAAAAACACGATTCGAGAGACACCGCCCTTTCGTTATAGATCGATGGGTCTCGCTCACTCTCTCCTCCTCTCTCCTATTTTGTATGTAGAAAGCGGCTATAATTTAAATCGGGTATTCGAAAAGAACTGAGGCTATTTGGTTGCCTCACACTGCAACTGCCACGAGCGAGGAATGGCCGAAGTAAAGAAAGGCGCGAGTGGTAACATGTATATATTTCCGTGTCGCGCAGCGCTGTCTTGTAGCGTGTTCTCTTGTATACAGTCTACCATCAGTAAGTCACGTTTTCGCGCTAAAGGGACCCTGCAACACTTCTTTCAACTCTTAAAAAAACTTAAATGCTTGCAGAACGTAGACCAACCTCAACACACCCAGTACTTAGATTTGGGGGGTCGCAAAGTACCTCAGCCTGGAATTACTGATCTATGCCCATCAGATAACTTGTAAACTCGCTCAAAAGATTTTCCCCTCTTTCCCCGTATTGACGCTCTTCTACGGCTCGAATTACGTCACTAAGGCCATGTATAGCGGCTGTTGGCCGGTTTTCCTCTAGTTGCAGCAATGAACGCTTTTTCGATTGTAACCTAAAAAAAAACACAAAAAGAAAGCAGAAACGGGAGGCGTATCTGTTGCGACGAGCAAATCACGCAGTGCCCGCCGTGCTGGCGATAACTATAGCTTTCGCAGTGTTGCAGGGTCCCTTTAAGGGGCTTTGATGCATTTATTTATTTATTTATTTATTTATTTTACCCTCAGTGCATACAAGCATTGTAGAGGGGAGGGGCTCACATAAAAGCAAAAAAAAAAATGTCAAAAGCACGCGACAAGTGGTTAGGGATTGTACACACAAAAATATACAAGGTTAAAAAAAACCTAATAAAGCAAATGCAATAAACGCAGCCTTAAACGCAATCACACTCGGTATAAAAGAAAAGCAAATGGTAAGCGCACGTCATTCGCCGTTCAAGAACACAGTAACGTCGGATCGACACAAGCATACAATACATTAAAAAAGAAACAGTAAACAACGAAAAACGAAAAAGCACTCCTTACTTGAAAGTATTACACAAAAAAGAAAAAGAAAACTTGCAGCAAATTTGAATTTGACAATGCTTCCCGGAAATGGTCAGGGTTAGTAATGCAAGCTAATGAAGCAGGCGGGTGGTTCCACTCACGGCACGTTTTCGGCAAAAAAGAATGAGGGTAGGTGACAGTGTTTTGGTGCGCCATATATGACCGTACTCGAGTATACCCTGGCAAGTCACAATATCCTGTTGGCTCAGGACTTCGAAGTAGTTAAGCAAAATGCAGCTCTTCTTTATAGGAGGCGAAAACTCGCCGTTTGTTCACATTAGATGTGCATGCAGTCGACAGCGAAAGCTGTATCGACGGTCGCGCGGGGCGGGCGAAGTGTCCGGGGGCGCCGAATTCTTGTTCGCTTCGAAGCAGTGAGACATGCCGATTACTGGACATTTTGTAAGTTGCGATTCAGCTTAGCGTGGAAGGAAGCGCGCTTATCAGGTCTGAGGCCAGCCGCAAGCCGTACTCCATAGGCGCCTCGCTTTCTTGCTCGACGCGCTGGCTAACAGCCGAAGCAACCAATTAAGCTCTGCGTGAACTACATTAACAAGGGCTGTCTCCTCTCTCTAGAGGTATAGCGCCGCAATGGATTCCAACTTCTGTCAGTTTGCCGTCTTGTTAACTGCTCCCTCTCGCTTACTCACCCCCAAAACTGACGCCCGCATTTTTATTTTTTTCCTTTCTTTTTCTTGTAGCTGTTCTTCAATGTACGCGGCGTCGCTGCTAGCCGCTGCATCTTGGAATCAATTCAAGAAACCGAACGGTGACAGCTTGTTTTACACCGTGCGCTTAACTGTCTGCGCTTAACTAGTTCGACGGCGGCAAAAGACGCCCTTTTTATTGGACGGGTGGACGACCTCGGTCGCGCGAAAAACTGGCGTCGCCGTTTTCTTAGCGACAAAGTGACCCCTGCATGCACACTGTTCCGACTAGTGAAGTGCTAACCCGAAAAGGCACAGAAAAATGGCTTTTAATTTTCTATAACAAACAGCAAAAAGGTTAGTTGGTGGGTTTTTTTTTTTGTGTTTTTTTTAATCACAGAACCTTGCTCGTGTGTATACAGTGAGTGGTGTTCAGAAGTCTAGAAGAGCACTTCGAGGAGATCTCCAACGCCCCGTAACTAAGGTTAACGAAGGTTAACACGCAAAGTGGCGGTCGTGACGTCATGACGAGGAGATAGACTCGCTATTCATGGTCTGCGAATCAGCCCGTGATAGCTGGTCTTGACGTCATGGCTCTTGCAGTATATGGCGCAAAGTATAATAGACTCCCTGTACGTTTCAGCTGTCGCCTGTTTTGTCCACTGTGGGACCGGCATTAGGTATTGTTTGGGTATTACAGAAAAAAAAAAAAATCTGCCAGAGTCTCCAGTCTTCTTTGAACACAACCGTGCGTTTATTTATTTATTTTTTCCAAGAAGCGATTAATGGCTCGTCAAGCGATGCAGAAGAAAGCACGTAACGCTGCCTTTGCGCCATTCGCATACGTTGAACTTTATTGGCGCCCCGCTGGAGTCCGCGCGCAGCAAAAGCGAGCGGAGTGTAAACGAGAGTAAAGGTAGGTGTAGCGAGTCTGCCGCCGGATCGCATGCACTCTGATCAAGTTACTTAAAATGAGACTCCCCATTGTCCGTGGCATGCGAAAATTTTTAGACCTTTAATGTACGCGACCCCACAATATAGGCTGCTCTTGAAGCTGCTCTTTCGAAGCGACGCATATTTCGTTGCATCCGTATAGGGAGCAAAATGAGTGGCTGATTCGTTTTGATGATGTTTCATTCTATTAGTGTCAGCAGACGGCATATTTAAAAACAGCCCCCACGATACGTGTCAGGGACGTCTGTGGAACTTCATGAACTGCAGTGAAGTCGGGCAAGCCTTGCCATTGGCGCGCTCGTGCGATCGTCGTCAACGTAGAGCCAGACGAGGGCCTGCTCTACCGAAAGACGGTAGAGCAGGCCCTCAAGTAATGCACTTTAGTTTTATTCTATTGTGCATGTCAAGTGCCTGATTCATGGCGGGCTTATCTCTCGTTCTACATTCAGTAATTGGGTACCTACCTTTGCAACGAATGTCCTCTATAACGAATAAATTCTCGTTGCCCGTGCGATTTTGTTGTAGCGAGGTTCTATATGAATGTCCAATTTAACGAAGTGATGGGGACTCGCGGATTGTCACGAAACCGGGAACTTCGTACAATGGAGGAAACGATAAGCCTGCGGGGTGCTTGTGAGGGAGTAAGAATTTGTTTGTGAATTTAATAAAAAAGTTCAGTCGCGTTTTGTGAAGCTGAAGTTCATCTCTCTCTCTCTCTCTCTCTCTCTCTCTCTCTCTCTCTCTCTCTCTCTCTCTCTCTCTCTCTCTCCTCTCTCTCTCTCTCTCTCTCTCTCTCTCTCTCTCTCTCTCTCTCTCTCTCTCTCTCTCTCTCTCTCTCTCTCTCTCTCTCTCTCTCTCTCTCTCTCTCTCTCTCAGGGACGGATGACGACTTGTCCCGTGTTCTGTAGTCGCCGTCTGGTGACCTGGGCTGGGAGGAACAATGGGCGAGCAACTGCCGCTGTGAGCGTATTGCAGCTGGGGGAAAAATTGTCAACAAGCTTCGGGGATGAACACGCGCTCACGATAACTAAAATAAAATACGGTAAAAACCCTGTTGACGCGTTCTCCAGAAGGCCGCGAAGAAAAGCATGTTCTTCTGGAAAAGAGTGAAAAAAAAAAAAAAAGAAATACACACAGGACAACCGAAGAATAGACAAGGCTAGCGGTAGTCCTGTTTATTCATTGTGAGTCCTGTGTGTATTTTTCACTCTCGTTTTTATGAAGACTCGCCAAAGCTCTGCAAAACATTGTCCGAGAAAACGTATTATGCGAACAAATATGAAAGGTGAAAAGTTATAGCGTGACTGCAGCACAACGTAGGATCATGAAAGCGCAATAACCAAGAAAGCATCAGCAGAGTTTTACTCTAGTACAGAAGTGCTTCACGCTTAAAGCTGTAGATGGCGGGCGGGCGCGTACGCGCTTTGACCAACGCCATTACGTCGATTTTAAAGACGATAGCCTATCTCAAACGCGAAAACTTTTGTCTGTCTGTCTGGCTGTATGTCCGTCCGTCCGTCCGTCCGTCCGTCCCCACTCCCTCAAATCAGCCTTCCGGTCAAAAGTCGAAACACTTCGCTGAAAAGGAGCACATATATAGCAGAATTGTTCGAATTCCTGAGACTAGCGTGGTTGGTCGTACATGACCCCATCGTTTAGGACAAAGAAAACCTCAGTGATATTTGATGCAAAAAGTAAGCACTTAACCGGCAGTCCCCGCTTTCTTTTAGTTAGGAATACCCGTTGGGCTGGTTTTTACGATACCAAGTGCAAAAACGACGCGTTATAAGGGACGCTGAAAGGCTCCAGCGCGTGCGAGGTGAAAGCACGAACAGTCCCGCTTGTGTTGTTGCAGGCAGAAAAAAAAAGAGAAAAAGATGCGCACTGTCCCAACAGATGGCGCGCGAGAAGTGCGAAGGCGGGAAAATTGCATGAAACAAACCCCCATTTAATCCATCCCGAGAACAGCGAGAGCGGACGAGCAGGGCGGAAAAGGAGTTGCGCGGTAGAAACGGCAGACGGCGATCGTTTTCCGACGACGTTGGCTCTGAAGCAAGCAGATACGCTGCCAGTTTTTATAGGACTTAGTACCATCTAAGACGCTCGCTCGTTCTCGCGTATACGCGCCAAAACTAGCTACGCGCCAATATATATACTTGCGTGTAGCTCGCATTTTAGGGGCGAAGCCACTTCGGGGCTGGGGCTGTTGGCGTCTCCTGTCGTCGTCGTAATCGTCGTTCGTGTCATGTAGTCACGGTACTAAAACACAGGGCAACTCGTTTACGCTCACGCTGGAACGTGTCGCGTACTAAAAAAACGCCGGGACACTCGTTTACGCCTCGCGCTCGAGAGCTTCGTGCTTCAAAGACAAGAGACTTTTACAGCAATGCTGTATACCTCTACCCCCCCCCCCCCCCCCCCCCCAATGGTTTCATCGCCGTTAACAAAAACGCCAAGGCGTGAGGAATGCACTTATACACTGCATGCTTGGCTCCTCCCCAGGTTTCACGTTAGGGGAGATGGCCCGGATTTTTTTTTTTCTGTTTATTCACCAATATCGGCCACCGTACTTACCTGGTTATGTCGTAATAGAATAAACGCGGTAGGGGCTAGCGTCCTAAAATAGTTGGCCGTTTTTAACACGTCTTGAAACAGCGGTACCATCTGTCGCTCTAAAAACATCGCCTCCCATGGACCGGGGCCAAGTATTTTGCTTCGGCGGCATTTCCCGCACTCCAAACCGAGAAGGCGCGAAAGCAAACGAAGTAAGGTGCCGATCGCATCTACGTTTAGGTTCTAAAATGCCAGACGCGATAGCTTTACTTCGTCGTCGAGGAGCGTTTTGGAATGGAGTCGCAGTATCCATGCTCTAGGCCGCCGCGGCCCGGTGACTACTGGACGAAGAAGCCCTCTCAAGGCTGGGAACGAAGAAACGAACAATTATACTTTAGCTTCCACCCGAACAAAGTTTCCTCCTCCCATTACTCCCTACTAGAGACGTATAGTTTTGACGATTGTATTGTCTGAATAATAAGGAGCGCCAACAGAAGTTGCCGTGTGCGTCATCACCGCAGCCGGATGTTACTCCGCGCGGCGCAAGTAGTGAGTTACTGGGAATATTTTAAACATGGCATGAGCCTTTCTCGTGATTTTTTTTAACTTAGTGTGCTTATGAACTACCGCAGCGACGACAAACAAACTACGCGAGGAAAGGCAGACGTTATCATGCATTCATATCATCGCCTTTCAAAACGCGCGCGCCCGTTGACATCCGGGTTCGTCGCTTAGGCGGAGTGACACCGCACATGAGCTATTGCCGTTCTTAACCATCTTAACTTGCTCCCGAGTGTAGCCATAACTGTGCGGAATTCGCCTGCAGCGCACACGCAACGTGACAGCATCGTTACCGTTCATTGACGGCTGCATGTCAGAGCGCGTCATGGTGTACTAAAAACTCCGCCGAAACTGTGTATACCGGTTCGCCCAAACCAGAGTATTTATGCAACGAACCTGCAGCGATTACGAGGTTTATGCCCTTCTTGATGATGCGAGCTCGTGACTAGGCGTAGTCTTTTTCGTATTCTCGTGCTGTCTGCTTCCTGTCTTGGAAACTCGTTAGCATCTGGAAGACGAATTCTCTCCAAGTATTCGTCTGGTTTTTTCCCAGGGCCGCTGAAGCCTAGCGCTCCGACTGCCATAAGGTGTGACACAGGACGCCCCCCAGACGGCACTTTTCTTTATTTTCTTTGTTTCTTTTCCCGCAGTTTTCGTCGCTCGTGTTCTGTACGTTTGACGCATATCCCGCGTTCTGAGATTAGCATTGCTAACCCGCGCTGCTGCGTCGCGACCTCGATGCGAGGCCGAGGCAAGAAAAGGCGAAGATGTAACTTAACCTTCCGAGGAAAGCGTTGCCCAGTCGTCGGCGCGACGTCTTCGCCCTGCGCAGATATTTCCGCCGGACCTCTCCGGGGCCCGTCGTGACGGTTTTTTTTTTTTTTTTGTGCGGGTTTTTACCACCGCGCAATGCTTCACAGTATTTCACGCTTTCGTTGCTGACGCTGATATATATTGTACCGGGAGATAACCAAATTTTAAGAAACCGCAGGGCGGAAGGTAGCCTAAGGGATGTTATAGCGGCGTGCAGCAGAAATGACTTATGTCATGTTAAACGTCGAGGGGGAGGGGGGGATTCAAATTTTGGGGGTTTAACTCCTCGCCGAAGCTAGAACTGGGCTCTAGCTTAACTTTAGATTAATTCTAGATTAACTCCTAAGGCATCTCGTCCGAATGGGCTATCGCCATTTGTACTAAAGGAGTCATCATCACCAGCCTATCTACACCCACTGCAGGGCAAAGGCCTCTTCCACTGATCTCCAATTACCCCGGTCCTGTGCTAACTGCGACCAATTTATCCCCGCAAACTTCTTGATCTCATCTGCCCATCTAACTTTCTGCCGCCCCCTGCAATGCTTGCCTTCTCTAGGGATCCACTCTGTTACCCTTTATGACCAACGGTTATCTTGCCTTCGTATTACATGTCCTTCCCACGTCCATTTCTTCTTTTTAATTTCTACTAATATGTCCTTAACACGCGTTTGTTCCCTGACCAACTCCGCTCTCTTCTTGTCCCTTAATGTTACACCTATCATCTTCCGCTCCATTGCCCGCTGAGTCGTTCTCAATTTAATTTGAACCCTCTTAGTGAGCCTCGAAGTTTCTGCCCCGTAGGTGAGTACCGGTAAGATGCAGCTGTCATACACTTTCTTCTTCAGGGACAATGGTAGGCTGCCATTCATTATCTGAGAATGTCTGCCGTATGCACTCCACCCCATTCTTATCCTTCTAATTATCTCTGCCTCGTGGTTGGGATCCGGGGTCACAACTTGGCCTTAGTAGATATATTCGCTTACCACTTCCACTGCCTCGCCACCTATCTCAAACCTCTGTGCTGTCCTGAGGTTATTGATCATTATGTTGGTTTTCTGCATATTAATTTTCAGGCCCACGGTCCTACTCTGTTGGTCCAGTGTGGAAAGCATGCTTTGCAATTCGTCCCCCGAGTTACTTAGCAAGGCAACGTCATTAGCAAATCTGAGGTTACTCAGGTATTCTCCATTAACCCTTACTCCCACCTGTTCCCAATCTAACGTTCTGAATACTTCTTGTAAACATGCTGTGAATAACATTGGAGAGATTGTGTCTCCTTGTCTGAAGCCCTTCCTTATAGGTATTTTACTGCTCTCCTTATGGAGGATGATGGTAGCTGTGGACGCATTGTAGATATTCTCTAGTATTTTTACATAATGGTCATCTATCCCCTGGTTCCGTAATGCCTGAATGACTGCCTGAATGACCGAGTCAAATGCTTTCTCATAATCTATGAAGGCTATATATAGGGGTTCAGTATACTCAGCGCACTTCTCTATCACCTGATTGATCGTGTGAATATGGTTCATTGTTGAATAACTTTTACTGAACCCTGCTTGTTCTTTAGGTAGACTGAAATGTAAGGCTGCAGAAATTCTGTTAGCGATTACCTTGGTAAGTATATACCTTGTAGACGACTGACAGTAAGCTGATCGGCCTGTAATTTTTCAAGTCCTTCATGTCGCCTTTCTTACAGATTAGGATGATGTTCGCGTTCTTCCAAGATTCCGGTACACTTGCGGTAATAAGGCATTGCGTATGCAGGTTTGCCAGTTTTTCAAGTACAATTTCTCCGCCATCCTTGAAGAGGTCCGCTATTATCTGATCCTCACCAGGTGCTTTGCCCCTTTTCATTTCTTTCAAAGCCTTCCTTACTTCTTCGGTCGTTAATGGTGGGATGTCTATCTCCTCTGAACTACTTTCTCGTTCGGCATTATCCTGTATGTCCCGGCTTCTGTACAGATCCCTATACGTCTCGAGCGCGGCCTGTAGGGGCGCCACTGAAATCCCCCTAGCGGCCCGTTTCGAAAGCAGGCGCGGGAGTCCCCGGCCCGCTCCCCCCTGTCGCCGTTGCTTTTGGGGCTCGTTCAAGACATCGATTTACCGTTTGTCCGCGTTCGAAATACCGAATAACGTGGAGCAGGCACTCTGTTTGCAAGCCTGGTGTGTTCACGAGAGTATAAACGTTTATGACGCGATCTTAGAAAGATCTATATGAGCGCCGGGCGTGTGTCACAGGCCGGCGTCCCGAAGCCAGAATTTGCATGCAGATTTCAATTCCGCTGCCCTGAAATTTAGTGGCAGTGTCTCCGTAAGCAGTGTTTCCTCCGATGTTCATGTTGCGGCCTTACACACTATGATGTAAATCGACTTTGTGCACTACAAAATCCAGCGGAGCACTCATACCTGACAGCACGCAAGTTACGCCTGCCAATATCACATATCAGATATTGGTCAGTACCCTGAACAAGCCAATGCGGCGTAAATTTCGCAAACATTGTACCAAAGACGTACGATGGATAATGCAAAATTACACTCCGGAGTCAGCACACGACGGCAAATTTAATGCTGGGTCGTCTTGACCCGAGGTGAGCGCTCGCTAAGATTCATCTGTTACATTTATCTTCCACGAGAAGCGCGAAGATGGGCTTATAGAGTAATCCGCGTCCGCGACCAAACTCTTCTTCGAAACATCGTCGTATGACACTGGGAGACTGCAGAATCTAGCATACACCGAAATCAGAGACCCTTATCAGATACGACACTCTTCCAACGAGCCCGTGTGTACGAGATTTCGGCGCACGTTAAGGATCTCCAGGTGGTCAAAATTAATCCGGAGCCCTCCACTACGGCGTGCCTCATCGTCTCCGTTGCGTCGGCGCGTTAAAGCCTGCAATCAATCAATCAATCAATCAATCAATCAATCAATCAATCAATCAATCAATCAATCAATCAATCAATCAATCAATCAATCAATCAATCAATCAACTCTTTCAACGACACCTCGTATTTCTTGTGAACTGCTTACCCTGTATTCTTCAAAAAATGCGTCCGCCGAATGATTAGCCGTTCGTTGAAGGCGAAAAACAAACGAAAAGTGAACACGCAGCTTGTGTGTGTGATTAATAAAACGTTCATTTGTTGATTACGCTCCGCATTTGTAAACAACGACAGTTGAGCGCCCTCCTCCCCCCCCCCCCCCCCCTGTCTAGCGAAATATCAGTGCATTTCGCATCTAGTTGGTCTGATGAATACTACCTTGCTCAAACAAACGTCTTTAGCATTTCAGAAGCTGCACTCGGTTTTTTTTTATTCCCGTACGACTATTCTATTTATTGCTCCTGACTTGCGGACCATTCATTTTCCCGTGGTCATTAACATATACCTTGGTTCTTACCATAAGGCATGAGTGGGCAAATATCTGACAATGCACAGCCTTTGAGTGTACTTAACATTTTCGCGTGGCTTATATTCCCATAAAAGGTACAAGTTTTTGTACGCTGTTGGGTTATCACATCCCCGAAACATATTTTTCTACGACGTACATATTCGAAGCAAAGCCGCATTTCTTGTCTGCGCTGCAAAACGAACCAACCTCTTACGGTGCCAATATCAGGTCTAAACAATAAATAGAATTCACTTGTGCTGACGTGTTCGAAGGTGACAGCGGTGATATGCCGCTGCCGTCGCCGACGCCCGCAAGAGCGGCCAAGAAGCGCGCAGAACCGCCTCCCCGGGTAGCTCTTGTTGGCGTTCGAGCGCTCTACCAAGACGCCGCTGTTTTTTTTTAAGCGCCCTAAACGTGCAGTTAGCTTACAGACGTCACCTTAACAAGTTGTTTAGTGCGCGGAAAGGCAAAGAGAAGCGAAAGAGAACCAAAACACTGCATGACCACCTATCAGCCACGCAGCGCTAATCCCGCAAACGCCGCGGAGAAGCGGCGGCAGGCGGCGCAGCGATCGCGAATCTCGAGGCGTATAGAACTCCCCGGCTACTGTGACTATTTTATCCCTATTTGTGATGACATTGCCTTGCTTGTCTTTGCCATGGAGTGCCATGGAGAAAGGAGTGCCATGACGTTATTGCAATGTATTTAGCTATTATTTACAAAAGGTCACTTGAGTTAGGCATTGTTCCCAAAGACTGGAAATTTGCAAATGTGACGTCTTTTTTTAAGTCCGAAGATAGAAAAAATGTGAAAAATTATAGACCGATTTTTTTACTTCAATTTGCTGTAAACTCTTAGAATATATTATATATAGTGCAGTATTTCAATACCTCAACTCCATCAACTACCTTACACTTTCTCAGCATGGCTTTCGCAGTGGAGTTTCATGCAATACTCAATTGGTAGAATTTCAGCATTACATATTACAGGCCCTCGACAATAATACGCAAGTAAATGTAATCTTTCTAGATTTTAGAAAGGCTTTTGATACCGTACCTCATAATCTTCTGGACAATAAACTTGCATCTCTGAATATTAACCGTAAAATTTACGCTTGGGTACGTAACTACCTGGACGGCCGCGAGCAATGTGTGGTTTTGAATAGTCATAAATCTAGCTCTATTGCGGTGAGTTCTGGCGTACCCCAAGGTAGCGTACTAGGACCATTTTTGTTCTTAATTTATATAAATGATATAACAGAAATCATTACGTTCGAAATTAAATTATTTGCTGACGACTGTGTTATTTATAGGCAGATAAATTCACTAAGCGACACATACGCGCTGCAAAAAGACCTAGAAACGGTATGAACCTAAATATCGAGAAATGTAATCACCTCCGGTTTGCACGAAAATAAGCTATAACCCAAGCAAGTTATAAAATTGAAGATACGATAATCACTGCCGTGACGGAGTACAAATAGTGAGGTGTATACTTAACTCAGTCACTCAAGTGGATTAAACATGTAGAGTACATAGTTACAAAGGCCAGTAGAATGTTATATTTTATCTGTAGAAACTTTAATGATGCACCCAGAGAAGTGAAAGAAACACTTGATTATGTGTGTGTAGTGTGGGACCCACACCAAGAGTACATTATAGAAAGATTAGAAAAGCTGCAAAAGCAGGCAGCGCGTTTTGTTACCAACAAGTACGGCCCTTTTGCTAGCATCTCGGCGATTAAAGCTACCCTGAACTGGGAACCACTGCAGTCCAGACGTAAAAAGTTAAGGTTAAAATTTTTCCCCTGCAAATTTACTACAATCGCACCGGTATCGACAAAAAACAGTATCTCCTCGAGCCAAACTACATATCACTGCGTCATGATAATCCACAAAAAGTGCTAGAGTATTCCCACAGAACAAATGTTTTTGCAAATTCTTTTTTTTCCAAGAACAATACGTCACTGGAATATGTTGTCAGAGGAATTGGTTAGCCTACAAAACAACGATCCTTTTTTCTCCCGTTTATGATCAATGTGGTGTTCGTTTTTTTTAACCAATATGAATAAGTGCTTTTTGAAAAGTGTATACGGATGTATAAATGTATTTGTCTACTCTGTTCTGTACATGTTGCATGTCCCCCCTACAAAAATGCCCTCGTGGCGATGTAGGTATCTTGTAAATAATAATAATAATAATAATAATAAGGACATGCACATGGGCTTCTAATGTGCGCCGAAATATCTACACACTAACGTTTTCGCTTTTCGTCTCCAAATCTGAAAAGCGGCCACCGCAGCTGGTATCGAACTCGCGTCCTCGGTACGTGGAGGGATCGATTGAATCGCGTTTTTCTTGTCACTAAATACGATAGTATGCCTAACTCCACCGCAAAACGTGCCCGTGCGTACGTCACAAAACACCGCGGCCGCAACATTCTACCGATCTTTTTGGGTGGCGTACCAGCGCTGGCCCAAAAGAATTTGGGAAACCAGGATTGAGTTAGAGCGGGCTCGGGCTCGATCCGGATCGACTCAATCGCGATTGAGAGTGCCCGTGTGACAGGGCATGCATCTTCTGCTCGAGAAATTTATTTGCAACTCCGTAAGCGGTTTCCCTTTCCCATCTGCCTGATTGTACAAGTTGAGTTAAAACAGCACCAAGCGTGGTCTCGATTAATTTCGCTAGGTGCTACGACGAAAAAGGGACATGAATTCGTGTACGGGACGATGCGCAATCTTGAAACTGTTTCACATCCTGGCCACTTCGCGTGCGTTTTGTAGCCATAACGAAGCGCAATGCAAGCTGATGCAGTACTCGTCCTTTTGAAAACGCCGCGCACGTACGGTATACATGTGTCGACGCATATATTTGTGCGACGTTGTTGTGGAGCTAGGGTCCACGTACGTGATTTCCTGCGTTTTGCACTGCTGAACCCTCTTTCGGCGGCCTGTTCTCGTCAGTATGCAGTAGAACCTCGTCAGTGACGGCACGCGAAAAATGCTACGCGAAGAATGGTGGTACGGCCTTGCTGTTTACGATAAACTTTGGTGGTATGTGAACTTTGAGTTTTTACATGACTGACCATTCTAACTTTTTACTTTTGACCATAAACTGCGACTTGAACGGACAGTAACTCACCTCAAGAGGGGGGGGAGAGCGAGAGAGAACGGCCATTTTTTGTGGAGTTCTGTATGAATGCGTGGAGTTTGCTGAAAGGGCTTTTTTTGTGGGTGCAGAATTCGACAACGCGAGAGTTCACTCTGTCGCGGCCGTTGGCGTTGGGATCAGGAGTGAACGGCGCACTCGAGTGTGTGCCGACGGAGATCACGTGATCCGCAACAGAGAGAGAGAGAGAGAGAGATTGGTGTCCCCCTCAGGGCGCGTAACTCACTGCGAAGGAAGCGACAAAAGGTGCCGGGGCCTTGCGGTTCCACTTGCCGAGAGGGGAGAAGGGAATGGCCTTTCAGGACTCAATTCACGGCGAGTTAGGCGCCCTCAGTGGGCGAACTGTTGACTACAAAGTAGCCTCCACAGTGCTGCACTTAGCTTGTGGAATGAACTATAGTTGTGAGCAGGGGATTAGGACCGGGGGAAAGGTGCGGAGGACGCCGCGTGCCGGCCTTCATCGTAACAGTAATTGGGGGGGATATATGCGCTGATATGCTCCCAAAATGAAATACAGGTGAGCTTCTTACCCCGGGCCTGTTTGGAAGTGCACATCCATATTAGACATTGCTGTTACTTTGCACTAGAATAAGCTGGCACATTGCCCTCTGCTTACTGGTTTGAAATTCAGCTTGGCGCCGTCTGGATGCCAAAACAAGCATTTAGGTTTTAACTTGTAAGGATGAACAAAAGAGTGGAGTCCTGCAAGGCTATAGAGTCTGCACTATTCATAAAACATCAGGGCAATCGGACTTCATATAGAAAGAGGGGGAGGGAGTGGCATAAATAACTGCGGGATCTGGCTTTTAGAAACTGCGCACGATAGGCCAAAGGCATGTCTCTCCAGTGTTGAAATAACAAGAAAAAGGAAAAAGAGAGGAAAAACACACATGTAGCGCCACACATTTTTATTCTCGTTTTATTTTTTACTTGTGCTACCTTTGCAGAGATCTTTTAATGGCTGTCGTCATGCCACCACAATTTCTTGTGAAATATGTGGGCAAATCTCACTCTTTATCTTTTCTTTCTTGCCGAAAAACACAAGGGAAGGAAAATACCCAAATCTTCCTTCAGTTTTACTGGCAGACGATGTTGCCTGCATTAGTTTGATGCAAGCCCCACCCTGTGATTGTCGCTGTATACAGTAAAAGACACCGGACAACCGAATTGGTTCATTACGACACGGCTTCACCCATGTGCCGTAACAGCCAACCAAATACAATAAGAGGCCACGTTGTTTATTTGCTCTGTGATGAGCGCCCATCCCAGGTGTAATCGCTCAGGTATTTGCGCGAAGCAGCAGGGGGCCAGGGCGAGCCCTTGAGGGGCGCCTGTGGTCATTTCTCTAGATGTCGCGGGCAGTGGAAGAGGAGAGACGGTCATAATTGGATCCCCCTCCCACCTTTTGATCTGAACCTGCCATTTCCGAGGGGGGAGAGTGGACTCGCAGAACCAGTTTTAAACGCATTCACCCCCTCTCCCCTCCCCCTCTCCTTCCCCCCTAAGCTCCGGTGGGGGGCTGGCATTCGCCTCCTGTCTACGCAATCTCAGCCCTGCCTCTGTGGTCTCTGTTGTGTGTCTTTTTGTTTCCTGGCTGGTCGGTCCATTCATTCTTGAATTGCAGATTAAATTCGCAGCCTGTGGAAGAAGGAGAAAGGAGAGAAAAACAAGGACGTTGGCGGGAGACGTGTCTTGCGAGCCTTATGTGAGGCGAGGAGGGAAACGAGAAGTGGTGGGTGTGGGTGAGGAAGTGAGAAACACGGAGGATTCCCTCGGAGCAGCCGCATTTCTAACGAACCTGGCCGGCAAGATCTGCAGCCAAGCCGTGTCTTCTTCTTGTGGCCGGTTTTGGCTGGCTTAGCAATAATCACACTCGCAATTTTCGGGCCGGTGGTGTGACTCTGATGACTTCTCTTTCTTTCGTTTTTTCTTTTTTGACGAGGGGCAACGACAGATGTAAGAGTACGTGTCTAATAAATCGGTGACACACAGGGGTCATCTTTTTCCCATGGGGAGGGGTGTTACAAAAGTAAGAAATTGCAGGGTAAAAGATGAAAGGCTTTTCTAGGCGTGTGCGCCGAGATTAGTGGAAACTCGTAACCTTGTGTTATGCAAGACCTTGAAGGTGCATGGAGCTGCTAAGTGGGGCTTTAGAACATTTTTCTTTCTGCGAGAGGGCATCGTCACTGAGCGGTCGTTTTGAATTTCATCTCTGTGAGGTTCATGTGTTCGTTCATTGCAGCTGTCTGCTGTGAGGCATAATTGTGCATTACAAGGTACAGCACTCACTCTTAAATATTGCGAAAAAAATTACCGAAAGTCTGTAGGAGTGGTGAACAGCCACATGTGGGAGAAAAACTTTAACCTCAAGCGGTACCATCTTTTACAATCTGTCCGGAACTTAAAACTCTTCTAAGCCGGCCTCTTGTCTCCTTGTACGATGGTGCGAATTCTGAAACAAGCAAAGTTGCGCCACTCTGTTCGCACTTCGCAGAACTGCGAAAGAGATCCGCAATCGGCGCGAAATGAGAATGGCACGCTTCCAAACTGCAGTCGCCTCACGTCCCGAGGTCTTTTGGGGGAAAAAAAAATGCGAACCCGTGTGAACACGGCACCTTTGTGTGGGCTTTCGCAGTAGAGCCTCTTGCAGCATTGGGCAAGGGGTGGCAATTTGTCACTGTCGGATCGGATCGGCTTAGAGCGGCCAGCCGTATAGATACTGAGCCGGGCGGCTTCACGGCAGTGCCCTCGTTTGGCCCTCCACATGTGTACAGTGCGACTGCGAAGGGGGAAAAAAATGAAGAAAAGCCCGTTCCAGTTTGTTGCAGTGTTAAGAGGGAGATATTGGGAGGAGGCCCTCTTTTGATAACTCAATCCTTTACGCCCCAGATGCTGTTTAGAAAGCGCGGCTGGCAGCAGGCTCTCCCAATTCCAAGGCTCGCTTGCTCTGGTTTCTTTGTGAGCACTGCTTATCTGTGGCCGGTTCTCAGCGGGGGGAAACTTAGTCAGCCCTGAGTGTCCTTGCTGTAATGATCGTTTGCTGAGAAGACGGCTGGGCTATGCGGCACCGAGATCGGGTGTCGTTTGCGGTCTTTAGCCGCAACACTTGGTGAGGCATTTTGAGTGCTCCTCTGTTAGCTGTCTGCTTGGTGTTGCAAATTTTTGTCTTTGTCCAGCTTTAATCTGCGAGGCTGTCTTTAGATTTTGTTAGTCAGCTCAGCTTAGTGACAGCTCGTCAATCGTATGGGTCTCTCGGGGCATGGATTATTGAAAATTAGTTCATAGAGAGCTGGTTATGTTGGGAATCTCACCTGAGACGACTACCTACGTTTACATTTGGGGACGTTGCTGGGTTCTTAAGCATTAAACATTAATGAATATACTCCGTGCAAGTTCTACGTCATAACTCTCATCATCATGACGGCGATTCCAGCGATGACAAAACGATGATGATGTTAATGATTCACCAATCTGCGAAGCGGAGCGATTGGTGGAATTGCACGGGGCATGGAACCGTGCTCTTTGATGCTAACGAAGCTTCTTTCCTTTCCCTTCTCTCGTTTCGCAGCAAAAATTCAGAAAAACGGAAAGAGAAGTCCCGGGATGCGGCCAGGTGTCGGCGCAGCAAGGAGTCGGAGATCTTCACGGAGCTGTCCAAGCAGCTGCCGCTGCCGGAGAACGTGGCCGGACAGCTGGACAAGGCCTCCGTGATGCGCCTGGCCATCAGCTACCTGCGCCTGCGCGAGATCCTGGAACCCATGACCAGTGAGTGCACTGGAGCAGCGGGCCTTCTCACTCGAGGGTGCGGTCGCGTGCGTGCCATGCTTGGAAAGTGATATTCCATTCCAAGATGGGTAATACAAGCCTGGAACTTCTGGTGTGGTGTGAGGCGTTAATCAAACGTGTTTATATGCCACACCGCACCTCTAGACCGATCTAAAAGATACCAAACGACTTTATCTATGAAGAGAATGTGCAGAACTGATGGAAGTGCAGGTCGAAGTCGATAGGGGTTAGATGATGGGAACAAAGATTGGTCCAGTAGCTGGGGCAATGTGTTTGGTTACTAATCCATGACCGAAATTCGATGTCTTATTTCACATGAGGCTCTGAACTACTGAAAATGCACAATAACTGTAAAAGGTTGGTGTTCTTTGTCAGCCTGTTAAGCTGGCTTCTCCTGCAGTGTTGTCTCTTAAGTCAGGCAGTCGATATGCATACATGCATATACAGATTGAGTAACATATACCCGCAGGGTGAAACAGCTAATCAAATAAATAAGTTAGCCCAATGAATTACACACGCCGTATCAGCAATTTCAATCAACGGCGTCACCTGACTGAAATCTGGAGCACCCCTGTGAGGTAATCCTGCCAGCATGCCTTCAATTCGCTACGTGCCCACTGTCAAGAACACACCTTCAGAGAGTGGGATAGCCAAAGCCTGCAAAATAGTGAATCAAGCAAATATAGATCCAGTGAATGAATTCATGAACAATTCTAGTTAGGTCGTCACTTTCAATCAATAATTACCACACCCGGTGCTGATGTTCACAACTTCAATGCACGGTTGCTGCTTCAAGATCAGCTTTGAGATTGAGATATTTGTTTTTCCACTGGAGTTGTCCTTTTGCTGAACCTTACGGCAGGAAACCCCGAGCTACTGAGTGCTGCGAAAACCGGCAGAAAAGCAAGATATTTTTCTGCGTGTCGCATTAGGGGATTAGGGACAGCTCCATCTTTTAGTGGCAGCCGTTTGGAGGCAGTGATAGCACTGTCAAAAGATTAGCCCCGTGCCACTTCTTATCTCTATCCCCTAAGCCGGGTAGAGCGTAAAAGGTGGGAAACGCTTTTGCGAGAGGAGGCTTCTTCAACTGGATGACATAATGGAGGCCGGGATATTCCACCAAAGAGGTGCTTCTCTGTCTAAGTGATCCGATAATGGCAGCTCTGGTGATAGCGGCGCTTTTCTCTATCTTTGCTTTCAAAGCTTGTTTTGAGGCCTTTCCAGGATTCGAGGGTTCCCAGACTGTCTGGAGGTTATAGGCAAGGGCCTGACGTGGTGTTGGAAAACTTTGGTGCCATTCCTTTGTTTAACTCCCCTATCACAGTTACGTTGCTGCTTCATATGCTTGTCTTTGTAATGCAGAAGCCATTTTCACCTGCTTTTAGCTGATTTAACTTGTTCTTCATGGCGTATTTCAGTCGGTTGAGCGACACTAGCTGCTTTTCTGTTTTGTATGTCAAGTGTTTTACTAGCTCATTCATTGCTAGCTGGAGCTCTTGGTGTAATAGTTTGCCATGCCAAAGGCTCTGCTTAGCTCCCTGCTAAAATATTGTTGTCAGCAAAAAAAAGTCAGTAAGAGGACACGAAAGTTAGTGACCAATGTTCTCTAATTACCACAACAGATTCAAGACTATAATGTGAAGGCCATGTTCTGAGTTTTTTCAGTCGATTTGCATTCGTGCGGCAGCTGCAATGTATCCACAGTGCTTTTAAAGACGATAGTCTTTCTTGGGCTACTTAAACCCAGAAATTTTGGTCTGTCTGTTTGTCTGTCTGTCTGTCGGTCTGTCTGTGACTCGATTCAGCCACCTGGCCTAAGTGAAACGAAGCCTGCGCACTAGTCTTACATACTCGCAGCCAAATCTAAACATGCAAGTCTGGTTTATATGTTCATACGTTTCAACATTGTTGAAAAAGAACAAGACATTATGCAAATATAAGACAGAAAATTAATACACCAGAGATATTTACAGCATTCCTTTATAAAAAATTTCATAGATGCTTGGTTTTTGTGAAATGAAATACTACAGTCATAGCAGAAAAAAAAACTCACACTCTCGTCTGCTGTCGCCCGCGTCACTATAGCTCCTGGCGGCATTTCAAGAAATCAAGAGGCGACAGTTACAAAAGGTTCCACTAGATAGGTTTCACGTTCTGCTTGGAACGCACGTAGACTAGGGCAACACAGTTCTATAAATGTTCAAGTAGGGCGCCTCGATTCACGCCCGTCTCCGCCGTACAGCAGCGCTGGCATCGAGGCACCTGGCCTGGAGCAGTGGAACGCGGTAAAGTTAAATTGACTTGAGCAAACCTTTAGCGTGTTTACCTTGGGAGGAGCGCGACGGAAGCGGAACAACACGAGAGGTGAGCGGGGAAGCGAAGGAAGGCATTTACTTGGCAAATGTCAACGAAAGACTATCGCCTTTTGTCGACATTTGCAACGAAAGGAGCAGATATGCGGCCCATTCTTTTTCTTCTCGACAGCATGGCATATAAGGGAAGGCTGAAGGTTTCTCCCAAAAGGTTAGAAAAAAGGTTATACAAGGTAAACTACTCAGAGCGGTTGTAAATAATGGTTTGGGAAATTAACTTCTGCACACCAATGAATACCAACTCTTAACTACTGTTCAGCCCCATCAGGAAAAGGAAATCACTTCATTATATCTGAACATAAAATGTATGCATGCAAATGGCGATTGGAAGCAAAGATTTGTTCTTTAGAGCCGGGATTTCGTTAAAACCAGGTTTGCTATAAGTGGGCTATACTGTACCCGTGACAGGCTTGGATGAAGGGATGAGTTCGGTGTGTATGGTCTTTTTGGCATTACCACTCAAGAGAGCCTATGAATCACGTGACGACCTCAGGATCAGTGTGACATAAGCTATATAGTAGAGTGTAATATCATAATCCAGGAGTGGTACTTAAGCTGTGTTCTCGAGATTTCAACACAAGCCTTTCTGCGATTGCCTTTTGCCAATAGGTGTGAGGTTGATAGCGACACTCGTATCGCGCAGCCGTCGGCCTTCACACCTCTGTACCGAGTCAACACACGCACTGACCTGGGCTTGCGGTGTTGTGCCTTCTTTCCCCTCCTCCCCCCTCTCCTGTCTCTGTTGACCGTTCAGGCTACCACGTGCAAAAATGATTGTGAGGAGCACCTTATCTTTCCCCCCTCCCCTCTCCCCCATACTGTCTGGGGGATGTTTTCGGGCAAACATTGTCACCCAATAGTGAGGTCGGGGGTAAGGGCCCCTAATGGGGCACTTATGGTGCATCAGACTGTGTGCTCAGGGCGACCCGAAGCGTGATTACTCGAACCACATAATCTTTTTTGTCTGTCGGGAAGCGAAAATATGCGGGTGACTTGGAGGCTGTTGCGGTCGCGAGTGATAGGTGGAGATAAATTGGCCAGTTGCGCGGTGGAAAAATTCCTGCGGAGGGGAGATGTTGTGTCAGCAGATCTTTACATCACTTTAATGATAAGAGCATAGAAATTACATCAGTGGACCATCCAGACGACAGAAAAATGGGATGAAAAGTTGTGGAAGGAAGAGAGGTCATTGGCAGGATATGTGTGGATGCAACATACCGTGCCAAAACACAACAGGGTCAAATGTAAGCACAGAAACCAAGTTCTTCAAAAAAAAAAAAAAAGAATTGTCTGTGAAGTTTTCCTCCTAGTTTTCGATATTTGAAGAAGGGTGGAGGCAGGTGTTGGAAAGGCGTTCTGAACTTGATTGACCCCTTACTGCTGTAGACCCATATGCATGCCTGTCAGACCTATAAATGTTGGCCGAGTAACAAGAACGTACTACAGCTATGCATTGTGGGTGTCATGGCTTCTCGAATCACGCCATCAACATTTCCCCCTTCTTTAGGTGCCCATTCGTGCAGAGGACAGCAGTAAGGCACTCAGTGCAGTTGATTCGGTCAAACTTGGTAGGGCATAACACTGTTCCCCCTTGCACTACCAATCCAAAAAAGAATTGTTGACATTCCCAAGCAAAAATTGTCAAATTGTGCGTAAATATTGTCTCCAAGGGCTCAATTTCGCACATACCCCTCTGCTTATGTTTCCATTTGGTGCCCACGGCCCTAGGAACAATGTTATAAAAAGCTTCGAGGTCTTTTATCATATCTCACGTCATCATTTCAGGGATCATGGCGTATCTTACAACAAACAAATTGACAGAATTCCAGGCCACCAAGTTATGCTTATTCATTAAAGGAGTAGTGCCACGAAATTTCAAAGCTCAGATAACTATGTAAAATGCTTCCTTCTTATCAGGAGATATCTCCCAGCAAGTTTCAAGAGTAAGCATTCAGTAAAACATTTTTTAAATGCATTTTAGTCTCTGTCCGCACAAGAAAGCCCAGAGCGGGGAGACATGACATCATCTGCTCCTTGCCCCAAACTGCCGACGTCGGCTCTCCCGTGATGTAGCCGACGTGCCGGCTGCGGTTGGCACGTGCTGCTACACCATGTATATCACGTCATGGTTTTGGGACTGACATCATGCTGCCTGGGCGCGTGGGGATGGCGAAGACCTCCGCCGGTCTGGGTGCACGCGTGCGCTCGCTCGCGCGCGCATCCAGACCATCAGCGGTGCAACAAGAATGGTGACGTCACGTGCACCTTCCTGTCATGGCGGCCGCTCGGTGTTCGTTTTGTCAAAACCGATACTGACACGAATAAACGACGCCGTAAATGATTGTTTGCACTGCGATCGACTGTCTAATAGGCCATTAGTGGGCTAATAGGCACCCATAGCAACGAAAAAAACGAAACACAAAAATTTCGTGTCAGTACTCCTTAACAAAAAAAAAAAAAAAAAAAAAGAGTCGTCTGTCTAATTTGCTTAAAGTTCGGCACAGCGAGTGTGTGTGGTATGCTGCTTTATTCCGCGCTTCTTTATCGCGTTGTGCAGAGGATGCCAAGACTGGGAACTGCAGCCCGTACGACTCGTCTGTCCTGGAGGCCCTGGATGCCGTCTTGCTGGTCCTGTCCGCGGAGGGGGAGATCGTCTTCCTCTCGGGCAACGTGGGACGTCACCTGGGTCTCAACCAGGTGAGGGCACCCTGGTGTCTGCGTCTGTTTCGTAAACCGTCCACTTCGAGCATGTTCAGGGCTTTTGAAGCGGACACACGAACTTGCGAAGGTCATGCTCCCTAATGCGTGGCTTAGAAGAGACGCTTTTGGTATGGCTGTAAGCTCGTGATTCCGTCCTTGGTCAGTAAAGCGTAATGGAGAGATTGCAGAATATAAAATTGCAGAAACTCCCAAGCAGGAAACGTTGAATAAAGGCTTGAGCCACTCTGGTGGCTTCCCTGTACACACATGCATTGCTGCAAATTATTTTTCAACCACCACGTGATATCCTACCAGGAAGGCCCAAGGGCCTTTTCTTAACAATCTCCTCAAGCGGCCATGTATATCTGTGAAGCCCTGTGCACAGAGCCCCTTTAAAGTTGGCTTCACTACTGTACACAAATGCATTGCTTGGAAGGCAGTCTTTTCAGGAGCAGTATGAGAGGTTTGACATCAGTCTGAATGCCCTAGCTCCTTTTATTAACAGCGTTTCTGTATACGGTGAAAGTGCGACAGATCAGGTGTTAGAGACGGGCAGACAGGTGTTCCCTTTGGGTCCACGTCGAAATGCTGAAGCATTTGAAACAACATGACAGGCGAGGCTGTGGGATATGACTGCCGTGTTGTGATTCCGGTGAAGGGCGAGGTGGAGTCACCTGGCTGTTAATCAGGACGGCCCTACGTCTTTGTTCATTGGCTGCACTCTCAACTCCCCTGTCCCCTTCTGTGCCTGTGAATTCAGCAAGGCTGCCTGCTCGTTGCGGGCTGACGTACTCGGGCTCTTGTATCGTATGTAGTCAAACTTGTGTGCCTTGCAAAGCTTCTAGGGCTAGAAAATGTGAGCGTGATGACTAGGTGGTTGGTCTCACACAACCGTGAGAGTACTCGTCGCAAGTTTGCAAAGTCACTCAACACAAGTTTAATTCAATTTCATTCAGTTTGGTTTATTCTAACATCAAAGTTCTTCGGAGGCACACACAAGGAAAGCCGTACAAAGGCTCGACAGAGGTCGATGCCCCCTAAATGGCATATAGTGAGTGAAGGTTTACGGGACGTATGTGTAATATGTCAACAACACAGCAAGTGCCATATCTTCACGTACAGAAATCCAGCAGAGCAACAGTATCACTTGATTTGCATAACAAACGAAAAACAATATATAGCAGTCTGAATAGTGACAAATTAGCAGTGAAAAAAAATTGTGCCTACCAGTGAGTCGATCGCTAGAAGGAGTACTCATTACACCCTACTGAGAAATGTTTCAAGCTGCGTCAGTTCTCTGCACTCCAAGTAAATGCCCTGTCGAGAGCAACCAATCACGTGGCAGGGGCTTCCGGGTTGGGTCAAGCGGTCTCGATTGTGATTTATGCGCAGGGTGCGGTTGCAACCGGTTTGTGCTGTCGCCATTCCCCCTATCTCTGCCCGTCATTTGGCATCGCGGTTATTCTGAGATGCAGAGGGGGAGGTGCTGTGTTTATCAGGGAGCGCGTGTGTTTGCCTCCGACAGTGTTTGCATAAGCTGGCCGCGCTTCCGAGAACGCCCGGCCGTTGTGCATTTCCAGGAAAAGGCAAGGGCCTCTCCGAGATACGGACTGTCTGGTGCATGGGCCAATGGCCTCGATAGATAAGCCCTGGGTCTGTTATGCATGTTACACGAAGCGGTTGGGCTGTCACCGGTTCGTGCCGGGTCGCATCGCTTCCGCCCTGCCACATTTGCATTAACTAGAGCGTGTCCAACTGATACGAGTGATTGCGCTGCGAACTACTTACCATAGCTGCCATTTTGAGCTGTACAAGGTGATAGCTTTCTGTCCTTTGGTAGTATGCTCTACATTATGATGTGTGTGCCCACTTTTTGCTGGTGTGGTCACTTATCTAGGAGACTGGCTCAGTGGGGACACCTCTCAAAAACTGCTTAGCGGTTCCTTGAAGAAGTCATTAGGGAGCACTGTTGCTGTTTGCGTAGCTACAAATAGCTTGGGTATCAGCTCCAGTTTGCAGCTGATGCCACCTCCCCCACCAACCTTCAAGCTAGGCCAAAGAGTGGGTGTCTTGTTGCATATCTTGCTTGCACGTAATAGTGGTTGGAACATAGTTTTATCTCTTTTCTATGTCTCTTCGTGTATCTGCCTCCAACCCCAACCCCGTTGCTCACCCGCACAAAGAAATAGGCCTGTCAGTGCAATTACTTCTTTTTTGTTGCAACCTCAGAATTGTTAAAAACTGCAGCATTCCCTGGCGTGACAACAATGAATTCCATCTAATTAATTTGAAGGGAAGAGCATGCTGGGGAAGCCTTGTCACTAAGAGTATGAGGAAGTTAATGTAGTTCATCGTGGGGTAGGGTTTTGCTATGTCATGCAGTACAGTGAGCAACACCCTTGTCTATAACACTCAGTTCAACTTGAACTGGTTACCTCTCAAAACTGCAGACTCAAACTTGTCACAAAAAACGTTGAGGTCAAAATATATGGTCAAGACTTCAGAATGACACTATAGTTTTCTTCAGATGTTTTTCGGCCGAGGCAAGATAGCGCTATAATTACGAAACCTGTGTTATGGACAAGGGTGTTGCCCTCTGTACAAGATGTGTTGTATGTGCTGCCAGTAAACTGGTAGAGAGTGGTGACCTTATTAATGCCTGAGGTAGGTTTTAAAGGGGTGACGTCTTGAATAATCCCCCCCGCCCTCCACCCTTCTTAGCTATTAGCCAAGATGTGTTGTCTCCTTCCAGCATCTTTGGTCACCTGGACTACTGAGTTGTGGCTCCGGTGTGGATCTGAGCAGAACAGTCTCCCATTGTGCTGTAGTCGTAATATTGTATCTTCTAAGTGCACAAATATCAGCATTGCTATTGTTGTCAGTTGTATTTTTTAGAGCTCATGGCAGGACGATATGATGTGCTGTGGATCTGCTCTGCGTCTTCACAGAGTACAGAGGTCTGATTGAAAGTCTGGATAGTAACGGTTGAAAGAAACAGGACATGGAAGAGTGGTGTCTTTTTTTGTGTGTGTGTATGTGTGTTCAAGTGAGCAGGGTAGTTTAGAAGAACTTGTTGGTGGGCGAGTTGGTGCGTCTTCAACGTAAAGTAAAACCTGTGCTGTGTTCCCTCCCTTTTTGTGGCCGTCCAAAATCGCGCAGTTTTTTACTTTACGTTGAAGAGCAGGTTAGGCTGAAGCGTCAGTGCCAACCAGCCCAGTTTCAAGCACCGCTTGCCCATTTGACACCTCCCCCTCCCCGTCACGCAGGTGGACTTGATAGGGCAGAATATGTACGAGGTGTGCCACCCGTGTGACCATGACGAGCTCAAGGCCGCCCTGCTGCCCGGCAGCCTCCCCGAAGACCTTCCGGCCTGCGAGCCGTGCCACTTCCTGATGCGCCTGCGTTGCATCCTGGGAAGCAAGGGCCGCGGCGTCACCGTCAAGTCAGCCTCGTCGTACAAGGTGGGCGTGCCGACCAGTCGTGGGGAAAGGGACGCACGTTTGATGGGAAGAAGCGGTGATGGAGGGTTGTGCTGCAAAAAAAAGGGGGTGGAGCTTAGTGGCTAAGGCGTTGCGCTGCTGAGCACGAGGACGCAGGTTCGATTCCCGGCAGTGGCAGCCGCTTTTCGATGGAGGCGAAAAGCAAAAACGCCCGTGCGTACGATATTTCGGCGCACGTTAAAGATCCCCAGGTGGTCGAAATTAATCCAGAGCCTTCCACTACGGCGCACCTCATTGCCTGCGTTGTGTCGGCGCGTTAAACCCTACAATCAATCAAAAGGGGGCGGACAATGACCTGGGAAATTGGCACCATGGTGGAAGTCCAGAATTGCAAAGCAAAACTTTGGAAAGAGGTGGTGGTAGTATCGGAAAGTGAGTGGAACTAACCTTGGTGTGTTGGCAGCGATTGCTCTTGCTTCGTGTGATCGCACCGTGAAGAATGCAAAATGGAGCAAATCAGCAGCTGTTTCTGTTAAATGCAAATGAGTATTTGGGTAGTCACACAGCAGCATCTGTCTGGTGTCAGTGGGGCTTTCTTTGATAATCAGTCTCCCCTTCGCTGCTAATAGTCAGAGGGTGGTCCAAAAACTCTGCTCAACTTACGAATATGCAGGAAAAATGAATCTTGGACCGTGTTTTGGACAGTTGGCAGTGAATTTGGGACAGATAATTGAAGAGCCCCAATATTTCAGCCAGAGGTGTCGTCAGGATGTTTTGGCCGTAATGTTGGCAGTGGGCTGAGGTTTATTGTAGTGTCTAACTATGCCTGACTAATTGAGGATTTTCGACTGTACTATGGCATGGCTGATTATATAGAGCTGATGCAGAAGTTTCAATTTTTCTGAGTATGTGCTGAAGCTACTTGTGAGCTATGAGGTTCACCATAGTGTGGGAGGGGCCATGGATTAATTTAATTAAACCACCTGGGGATCTTTACTGTGTGCTGAAGAAACGTTTCCGTCTTTAGCCTCCATCACAAACAGGAGTGAAAGTCAGAATAGGCGCTGTAAGCATTATTGAAGAAGGAATGTCCGGAGTAGCTCACAAGAAACACGTGTCGAGAGAAAGAACGGCAGTGCTTGAAGTAAGAATAGATGTGCAAAAAATACTTACCAGCGCACGTGCCTTGAGTTTTTTACCTTTTTATTTTGTCTGCAGTACATGTGGCAGTGGGGAGAGAAAACTAATGGCCTTGACAGAAGTTGCGGAGTTCCATTGTCGCCACTGTGACAATCATTGCCTCCAGGCCTGACACATTGTGCTGGGGAAATGAAAAGTTTGAGGTGCTGTGGAGTTTTGCAATGGCTTAATTAACCTCCCTAGTGAGCTCAGACAAGACGTATGCCCATACAGGAACATTATCTTTGTCTTATGATAATGGCATGTTCAGAACAAAGGCAGAGATGAAGAATTGTTGCATATAGGCAGTTTAACGCAAGGCTTATGGGGCCTTCGTGCATTCACTAGTGGACTGGTTGCCAGACATGAGCTTTTCTCACCTCATCCTTTGGGCATTCATGCATGCACAGGAGCTTTTATGCGAGGCCTCTGCGTTTTAACCTTTGCGCAGTCTGAGCGGTTATTTTCAAGGAAAATTCCCTCCCGCTAAGACTACACGCAAAGTGTATCCAGAGTTCTCTTAGCAACGAACTGGTACCTCACACCACCACAGATGGCATGGGTTAAAAGGCCACCAATTGTGCTTATGAGGTGGTTCCAGATGGAAAAATCAAGGCAGCTTTGTGGACAACAGTCCCCTCTACTTGTTCAACATGCCCGCAATGATGTAGCAAAAGTATGCAAAGGGCAATGCAAGCAGCAGTTATGGTGATTGCTAATTACGTTTAATGATCCAAAATGATTTGCAAACAGAGTGAAAACTACCGTTGCAGTTTTTAGCAGGTGCCGCAAGAAACAATGGGGGCGTGCAGCCTTGGCACTATAACATTATCAAGGATGCAGGTGTTTTAAATGCAGAGCATTTCAGTAACTCACGATGTCACCCGCATTGACGTCCGTAGTCGTAGTCCGCACCCCTCCCCCTACACTATATAAAAAAAAATACTATCCGGCGCCTGGTTTCGATCCCTCGACCCTGCGGGCGTAACGCAATGTAGATGGTGCTCTACCCACTGCGCCACAAGGCCGACACAGAATGGGAGGCTACGAACGCACCTTATATCCTTGACTCATTCAAACTACGTCAAGAAGCTGCTGATACAACGCATTCACTACCACCAACTCCCCAAACACTAAACGTTAGCGCAATACACCCACCCCCTATGCGACGCATTTACTCGAGTCCCCCTCGCGGGGAGATGGGCCCAATTTTTTCGAGTTATTTTTTTTTTACTTAGTGGGAAACTAACAAAAACTGTTCGAAAAGAACCTGGCGATGCATTCAGGATTTAACACAAAGAGTTTCATGTCAAGCTGCACTGTCATATCTGCCCTTGAAAAAAGGAAAAATGCACAATGATCTCGTGATAATGCGAAATGATAGTGCAGCGATGATGCCCTATTTACTTGAATCTAAGGCGGCCACCCGAAATACGGTAGGCAGGAAAAAAGAAATTACCTTGGCAACCGGCCCAATGCAAAAAGGCATTTGACTGCATCAAGAACATTGGTTTTGCTACGGTTGCTACGCTTGTTGTGAGCAGGTGTGATGTTCACTCAACGTTGCCTTTGTCGACACTGCTGTTTCCTTTGTCACTGACTTCATGTCAGTGTCCTTGTTTCATCTTGTACCTTTGAAAGAATTGTGCAAAGAGCCGTGCTAGACTTGATTGATTGATTGACTGTAGGGTTTAACGCGCCGACGCAACGCAGGCGATGAGGCGCGCCGTAGTGGAGGGCTCCGGATTGATTTTGACCACTTGGGGATGTTTAACGTGCGCCGAAATCTCGTACACACAGGCGTTTTTGCTTTTCGCCTCCATCAGAAAGCGGCCGCCGTGGCCAGGAATCAAACCCGCGACCTCGTGCTCAGCAGTGCAACGCCTTAGCCACTGAGCCACCGCGGCGGGTCCGTACTAGACTTTCTCCTCAACCCAGTCCGCCGCTTGGCTAAGCAAAGGTTCACTTTGATGCGCCTGGTAGGTGATCTTGCAGCGTCCGCAGGCCATTATACGTAATGCCTTCGCTAGATGTCTTTACACAGCTTGTTGGTAGCAACGTTGAGGGGTTGTGGCAGCCTTGTCATACTTCCGGGTATCGTTGCAGGACCTGAACCGCTTTGGGAACACATGTACTTCACAGCATCAGTCAAATATCAACGGTAGGATTTGAGAACTAGGAGCAACTCCTTACACAATAGAACCCCTGCACAATCTTGCCAAACTGTCTTCACCCAGTCTTCCACCAAGGCACCTCTCATCCACACATTCTCATGAACGCACACTACCGCAGTTTTTGGGAACACCGGCCTAGTTGGAAGTGTTTTAGTACTATTAAAAATAATGTATAGCAGCAGCTTTTACCTATCGGCAGTGCAAGACAGCATCGTGGTAGTTTGCGGCTTCCGGTACTACCCTAAAGTTGCAAGTTTCACTTGTTTCGTGCCCTTCCCATTGACTGTGTACAAGGGAGAGGGGGCAGCCACCTCTGAATCACCCGTATCAGTAGGCATTGCTTCCTCGGCTGTAAAGTTGGTTTTGTCACACAGTGTTTTGGTGCTGGGTGACATCTCAGTGATTGGCAACCTCATGGCATCATGGCTACTTCATAAAAGCCAAGTGAATGTAAACTTTTCAGCCTTTCCAAACATGGGTTTGAATGCAGTGCGGCGTTCAGAGGCATTCTGAAGTATCTGCAGATGCTGTGAAGGAGGGCGTGCGGAGGGCTATGTGTTGGGGAGGGGGAGTTTTTAGTACTCTTTCCCTCCCACCGCTATAGGAGGGCGCCAACGTACTGGAAAGCTATGTTGTTGCACATTAGAGAACCCACTTATCTGCCAAAAGTGCTTCAAGGGTATCAACCTAATGTGTTCATCTCTGTAAAGGGGACACAAAGACAAAATGCGGCTTTCTTCAATTTGAAGGGACCAGCCTTTGCTCACTCAGCTCCATTGCAGCCACGAAAGACGTTTTCTAGCCCAAAAAACGCAAGAAATATTGAACAGCTTTCAAATTTTACACTGCAGTGATATAACATGGGCCAGTACTAGAAACATAGCTATCAGTGTGTGAAGTGCAAGTTAGCATTCAAGTTATAATCTGCTTTTTCCTTGATACCTCGATTACGTGGGTAGCATTCCAGTTTTCCCTTTAGACGGCTTCGTTGCCGTCTTCGCGGACAGTCCGCCATGTTAAGCCCCGTTCCGATTCGAACAAAGCAGTCAACGAAGACTGCTTCGAGGACACGGCATCCGAATCAGCAACGTTGCAGGCTACTTTTCCTGTCTAAACTAAGAAGTGATGCCGGCGCCACCTTTTTGAGTATTAATGTTGTCACAAACTAACGTTCCTTTATTGAAATATTTAGTGCAATTTACTAGTGGTGAAGATGTTTCTGTTTAATTTTTGGTCAACGTAATGTTTGTAGTAATAACAGTGATAATATTTACGAAATCTGCGTTTCTCAACATGTCTGCTTCAAGGTTGTTGTTTGTGTAGGTGACTGCTGCGCCCTTCCGATTCGTCTTCCCTTAGACATCTAATTATACAGCTTCGTAAGCTGTTCACCAAGCTGTCCACGAATCGGAACTCAGCCTTGGTTGAAGTTTAAGACAAAATTGTCATCATTGTTATTGGGGCACAGCAATTCGTTTAACCCCTTGTGACATGTGACTTTTAAGAGCATTTTCGTAACAATCGCCATCATCCCCACTTGAACTGCTCAGCCAGCATTCGCATTTCCCACTCTACACCGGGAAATGCGAATGCTGGCTGAGCGGTTCAAGAACACCCGGTGCAAAAATGTTTATTGAAGCAAAACTGAAACTGTTACTTTAATGTATAAGGGCTACAGATCACAGTAATGCGTATACGTTTTCTATGTAGCAGTGGTTAGGAAACGGTGGTCACGTTTACGATAGTGTTTACGATTAGGACACAACCTAATTTATTAACTACTCATGCGATCAAGTTGTTTATGGCTTTTAAGTGAAATTTTGGTTATCAAAAACATACACGCCTAGTTTCAAAATTTTCTGACGGCTACATATGTCACAAAGGGTTAATGAACCAAACTTGTACAGTAATACCTAGTTAACACGAAGTAGTAAAAACTGGGAAACATTTCGAGATAAGCAAAGTTGCGGGAATTGCCATGAATATATCGAGTTTTTTGCAAAAAAAGGCGCTACTACTCACCAGCTCTTCAACAGCAGCAATCTTGCTTTTCGTGAAGGTTTTAAAGAGAAAAAAAAAACATACCAGAGACGTTCACTGGGTGGGACCCGGGCTCTCCATTGGATTTTTCTCCGCACGACACACCTCTTATCTGCTAGTACACTGTACCTCTGTGCATGTCTCTACCATTACATGACATGCCACAGGGTTGTTTGACGAAGTTGATATCCCTCTAGGCTCAAAGTTCACGCTTGGGGAAAAAACATTGGCTTTGTGGTAGGGGCGGCTAAACAAGAAAAAAATCCAGGGACTTGGGTGCGGCAGCATCGCGCGAATCTTGTGAAACAGTCCGCAGCGGCGAAATTTTCGTTCCACTCTCAGTCAAGATTTCAAGATATCCGCAGTTTGGCCCAAAAATACTTCAAAATGAAGGGCAACAAATACGTGGGACATAAAGGAAATGGTTCGGTGTCGCGGAAAATTTCGAGTTAGCCGCCGATTTTTCGACATATGCGAGTTTGAGTTAACGAGGTATTACTGTATTTTGTTTTCATGGCCCTTCTAACTGATATGACTCCCCCGTGAAAATTGAAGGAGCATTTCTAGCAATAAATCACAATTTTTGGCTTCATTTCTGACTAGAGTCTTAGATTCTAGCCGGAATCGACACCTTCTAACTAGAAAAATTCTTAGTCTAGCTAGAGACGATTATTTCCAGCCTGCGGGGTTTTTTTTTTTTTTTCTTCTAGCTGGACTGACAAATGCTGTTAGAAAAAAAAAACATATATGACTCATAATGAGCTTAGTGACCGCAATTGTCGAAGTCATCGTGTTCAAAAGTCGGACGCCGTTCTCCCTGCCCGTGCAGATGATGCAGTGCGTGGGCACCCGCGTCCTCCGCGACGTGGCGCCCAAGCAGCAGCCCAGCAGCAGCAGCGCAGAGGAGGAGCACTGGTCGGCAACGGACGACGAGAGCTCCCAGGGGGCGGCCTCGCCCCCCGCGGTGGTGCGTCGGGAGAAGCGGCACTTCCTGGTGTGCGTGGCCCAGTGCATCCCGCACCCGTCCAACATCGAGGTGCCCCTCGGGTCGCACACCTTCCTCAGCCGACACAGCCCCTCCATGTGCTTCACGCACGTCGACGACAGGCAAGCAAGGGCGGCCCCCCCCCCTCTTATAGCGTGTTTACACCGAGGACTGCAGGGATACAGCAGGGCGTTGCGGCGATAGTTGGAACACTTTGAGTTTTTCGCCTGAGCGAATTGCTGCTTGGTTTGGGCTCAAACCTCACACGAAGGTTGCGTTTTGTGGTCTGTTTTGTTTGACACTGGAAACGACGATTGTACTGACCTGTTTATTCTGAAAATAAATAAAAACGATTTTCGCCTATGGGGAAACGGCGGCTGATTTGGACGTGTGAGCCAGTGCAAGCTGATCTTGGAACGCTGGTGCCACCTGGGGTGCGCAGAGCGAAACGAATGATGGGGATTCACGGTAGGAAGGAGCCAAATGAGGTAGCAGTCAATCAGAAAATCTCTCGTCCCTAGGTTACGATGATCACAAATACTTACATAACAGCTGATACCAATTACAATAAAATATTCCCACGGTTCATCCTGACATTTCCCGATCGTCTGCTACCTCACTTGGCTCCTTCCTGCTGTTGAAGGACCGTGAATACCCATAGTCTGTTTCACTATGCATACCCCAGGTGGCGCTTTCATTCCAAGATCAGCTTGCGTTGGCTCGCATGTACAAATCGGCCGCCATTTTCCCGTAGGCGAAAATCGTTTTTATTTATTTTCAGAACAAACAAGCAGGTACCGTCGGTGTTCCTGGTGTCAAACAAAATAGGCCACAAAATGCAACCTTTGTGTGAAGTTTGAGCACGAACCGAGCAGTGGTTTGCTCAGGAAAAAAATTTAAAGTGTTACAATCATCGTCGTAACACCCTGTACTTCGCAGAGACGCAGTGGCCCGCTAATTCAGTGGCGATACCCGCTGCAGTGGCTCAGTGGCTAAAGCATTGTGCTGCTGAGTCCAAGGGCGTAGGGTCGATACCGGCCATAGTGACTGCTTTTCTGACGGAGGCGAAAAGTGAAAATGCCCGTGCTTTGAGATTTCGGCGCACGGTACAAATCCCCAGGTGGTCAACATTAATCTGGAGCCCTCCCCTACAGCATGCCTCACAGCACAGATGTAAATTCGGTGCACTAAATCCCACAATCAATTCAGTGGAGCTGCTCAATTTACAGTTTCGGATTCACCATGGATAGCCTAAGGATTACCTACACCATCGAAACACGTGAAAAACAAATGCCAGACTGCTTCTTTGGACGTCCACAGTGAGTTTGATACCCGTGCCACATGTATGCGAAAAATGACATTAAGTGCTTAATGTTTTAAGTTTTAATGCCACTAATTTGCTGCTACATGCAAAAATCTAATGCCATTCACTCTAATTGGCTTAAAAGGAGTTCCACGCAACTCATTTGCCTTCACGAACGCCTTAAACCCGCCTAGTCTCGAACGCAATGAGCAACAAACAAAACCGAAGAAACTCTCAGCACCAGAGTGTTGACGCAGAAACGTAGCCGAACCTCAAAATAAGACAATTTTTTGTGCACTCTTGGTGGCGAAGTTCTGAAGAAGATGAAGTTCACTTGAACAGCAGCAAAAAGCAAACCATCGTGTTACTTGTTTTGAATTTTTCGGATTGGGCTACCGTTAGCAGGCGACGGCAGCTGCTGAAATCACTTTTAGAAGCGGCTCACATTGTTTTTTAGAAAGCACAATTTCTTACAACAATTCCTTTCACACACACAAAAAAAACATTTTTAACTCCTGTAAGGCATTTTTCCTTACGATATTTTGATATGATATTTTTCACGTAAGGCATCAATGAAAACCACGTTTTCATCCCACCCAGAGCATCAAAGCCCCCAAAGCTGCACCTGATTCTGCACAAAACACCCCTGAACAACCTTCTGACAGCTGAATTAAATTGGTTGGCACTTGGATTAAATTGGATGGCACTTGGATTAAATTGGATGGTGCTTGGATTAAATTGGATGGCGATTGGATTAAATTGAGCGGGAAAACCTGAAGATCTTGCAGAACTTGTGTAACTATTTCTCACTTTGTTGTTCTGCTGTACGTACCTATCGATGAGAAGCGTGGGTGTAGGCGATCCTAGCAACTGCTGTAAAAACAATGACGTGTGGCAGATTCCAACAAACAGCACCTCCCCCCACCCCCACCCCCAGCACTGTTTGCAAGCATGATTCTATTGGGCCCATCTCGAAATGTGCCAATTGAGTTGGAGTTTCGTGGGAGTAAGCACACATCCACAACTGCGGCCACTGAGGGGCACAGATTCATCCGTCGCGTTAACAAAAGGGTAGTGAACTGTGTTGGCATTTAGCAGCAAAAGCACACCGCAGAAACGAAATTCACACTGGCTGTTGCTTACTGGCTTGCTGCCCTTCTTTTCCATCTGGTTGCACATATAAATTTCAATTTGGCTTGTGTGAACAGTACTTAGAAAACTCCCAACAACTTCTTCTGCTTTGCTGCAAACTACTTCACAATGTGGTAGTGTAAAGCAGGCATAAAGGTAGAAAGCCAGGCGATTGGGACGTTTCCTCTCCCCTGTTTATTTGTGTACTCACCAAGCCGTGAACAGAACTCTGCAGTTGTGTTTGCACCCGCCGCAATGGCTCAGTGGCTAAGGCGTTGCGCTGCTGAGCACGAGGTCGCGGGTTCGATTCCCGGCCGCGGCGGCCGCTTTTCTGATGGAGGCGAAAAGCAAAAACGCCCATGTGTACGAGATTTCGACGCACGTTAAAGATCCCCAGGTGGTCTAAATTAATCCGGAGCCCTCCACTACGGCGCGCCTCATCGCCTGCGTTGCGTCAGCGCGTTAAACCCCACAATCAATCAATCAAAATCAATCAGTTGTGTTCGCAGTAACCAACTTCTTCTAGAGTGGGACGCATCCCTTCATTCCTTTATTTGTTCCGTGTTCTCCCATAAAAAAAACAAAAATAAAAGGTGGGAAACAACACCCGCTTCAGCCATGCTATGGCAGGTTAACAGCCAATAAAAAATTAAATGAAAGGGGGCGGAAGCCCAAAATTATTTTTTAATAGAACCCATTTGAAGATTAGAAAAAAAAAACAGCAGATACCAAGCAGAAAACCAAGTTCTCCACTCCTACCCACAGCACGGGTAGCAGGCGAATAGACAAAGCACCAATGAGTGAATCTGAAACAAAATCAGTGCAAATAAAGAGACACACCAGCTCACTGAGTATAGTAGGCCCGCATAGTGGAGAAAAAAAAAAGACAGCCTAAGAACACAGTTGTCATATTTCAACAAAATTAGCATCTCTGACTGACAAAATTAGCATCTCTGACTAAATTAGCATCTCTGACACTGCATGAGAAAAAAGAAAGGAAATAGTCAGCGCATCTTCTGCAAGTACGAATAAACTCCAGTTCCGCACTCTCAATCAGAAAAGGGAGTCAGTCGATCGCCAGTGTCACGTAAACGGATGCTGAGGACGGAGATGTGTTCACTGACCAAGTCAAGGTGAAAACAAAGACATTTTGGAACCAGTACGGGTTCCGAAACGTCTGTTTTCACCTTGACTTGATCAGTGACCGCATCTTCGTCCTCGTCGTGACACCTTACCAGACGAGCTTTCGTCGAACTCTCGACTACGTAAACGGATGTTGTAAGCAAGCGTTTGTGTCTCCGGTGGGACATAACCCTGGAGCGGCTATGGCCAAGAACTGCGGTATGCACTTGAAAACAGGGCTGTGGAGCAGCAATGAAGAAAATGACCTTTGCAAGCAGGGCCACAATGCACATTGCAATCAAACCTTCCCATAAACCAGCTGCAAACGTACCTGCTTGAACTTTGGGGTTGGTGTTCCCTCCAGAGGTTGTGTCTGCTTCTGGCCAAGCAGAGTTTTCTGAAGCTCCAGAGTTTGAGGTGATGAATTCGATAATAACGTGCGCTTCATATTTGGACGAGGGACAGGGACAGTGAACCATACGATGGGGCGCAAACTAGCAACTGGTTTATTGAATTACAATCGCCAGGCCACCTTGCAGCCCACTGCGCAAAATGCGGATGTAAACCCAAGCTGAAGCAAGCAAATGTGCTGTCACACTCGAAGGACCGAAGGGTTCGGGAAGTGATTGGGGCCTTCAGTGTACTTCCTGTGGAACCTGACAAATGTATCAGCGTGCCCACAATAGCGCTCACAGAAAAAGAGATACAAAGGATGAAAGAAAAGTCCAATTGCACATGAGTGCACATGCACGAAGATATCATGTTTACCCTATTAATGTACACTCACCATCGCATGCTTATAAATAACGATAAAGCTTTCAATAAACCAGTTGCTAGTTTGCGCACCATCGTATGGTTTTGTCTTTTTCACTGTCCCTGTCCCTCGTCCAAATATGCAGCACACGTTATTATCGAATTCAAGACTATACCAACTAGCCCCTAAACATGCTTTTATTAAAATTGAGGTGATGACCTTTCTTGTGCATTGTTCTTTTGTATTGAAACAACCAGCTGGCTTGCACTGTTTGCATAGTGCTTCTTGCACTTGCAGAATGTCTACTGTGCCAGACACAGTCACCAAATCATGGTGCTTTTGTGCACCTGATTGCAGTGTCCATCTCTCACCACATTGGCTATATATTGATGAGCTGTAACCATAGAATAACTGGTGCAGATTTACATTTTGGAGCGCTCCAACAATTCCCAAGCAGTATAGAGGAACAAAACACTTCTGAACTGATTATCAGGTTTAATGCGCCAACACTACATAGGCGATGACGTGCGCGCCGTAATGGAGGGCTCTGGATTCATTTTGACCACCTGGGGATCTTTAAAGTGCGCCGAAACCTCAAAGACACGCACATTTTTGCTTCCGCCTCCACCAAAAAAGCAACCACCGTGGCTGGGAATCGAACCCGCGTCCTTGGGCTGACACTTCTGCACTGTCCACCTGACTGTGCAAGGTATCTCAGGAGTGACGTCATTGCTTTGGCAATCTTGTTTTAATATCTTTCACGTCACGATTTAAAAAATCACTATATTTACTTGCACTGAAGCTGTAAACACGTTTAATATCACTGTTCAGAAAAAGTTGCGAAAAGTCTTGAAGGACAATGTATGTCATTTTAATGTAAAGGAGCCTGAACGAAACAAAATCACTGAAAAGTTATATCTTCTAGACTTTGTTTGACGACTTCACTGCACCATTCGTTTCATGTACCTCCCTCTACCGTACTAGTTTCCACCAAACTCCTTCACCTAAGATGTTGAACTGGTACGAATGTGAAGTAAGCGGATGGTGTGCCGTAATGCAAGACTCCACCAGGATACAGCTCTGAAAAGTCACCGGTGGTCCTTCTGTTTTCGTTGATCACGCAGGACGGAGGCGTTCCTGGGCTACGCGTCGGCAGAGCTGCTGGGCAAGTCCATCTACTCCTACTTCGACCCGAGGGACGTTCTGGCCCTCCAGCAGGACTTCAAAACACGTGAGTGGACCACGCTTGTCATGTGATTTCCCGACAGGTGCGCTGCCACACCATTATTTCCCGTCAACGTGGGAAGTATGGAGACTGGACACAATGTCAAAGATGGATATTTCTTCCTGTGGTGCCTAGGTGAAAAAGGATGTAGGCGAGACAACACAGTTTGCCTGACACTGCAACAAAGCACGAACTTGTAGCCAAGTGCTGTCATGTTTGTTCCAGGACTATTCAGGCATTTAGCATGGCCAGTCATTGTGTCTCACTAGGAGTGTAAAAAAAGAAGAATGAAGGAGACAAGTATGTAAACATACAATGCTTCAATGCAGCTTCCCCCTTGTTTCTATCAGCGCAAGATTGCCAGAAAAATAAGCACTGCAAAGGCACTTGCACGGCTCTCAAAATCAAAACAAACAGCGTTCCTTTTAGGTAATTCTTTCTTATCCATTTTGGCTGTCATTTCAAACAGTGGGGAAATCTTTGCAGTCACGGAACGTGAGATAGTTTCACTTTGACAATACCCGCAAGGCTTTACTTTCTAAGTGTTCTGTAACCTCGGACTGCTTTATCTGTAGTTGTCTCAAAGCTATGACTTCGAAACAAAACAAAAGCTTTCACAAAGCATTGTTACATATCTTTTTCCCACCTTATAATGTTGATTCCCCTCCCCCACCTTCGTTTTTTTTTAACATTGCATATCACTTAATAAGGGAACTTTTTTAATTTTGAACTAAACCCTGTGAAACTTGTCGGTCTTGCCGCTTTTTTCTCACTAATTTCAAATATGCCATTATTTTTTGAGTCAGTCAATTAGTTCCCAAGATAATTAGAGATAATTAGCCACTTTTGGAGGAACAATAGAGAAAACAGTGGTAGTCATAAAACTGTAATCTTTACATTTTCTAATACTATGAACCCTAGTGAATGAAATAAGAAAGCATTTATTTTATGTATTGCTGGAAACTAATTTTACAGCTCATTAAACTTTGGTTACACCAGTGGCCAGGACCCATTTCGAATGCCCATTTCAAACACCAAAGTTTAATGACGGATTTTTTTTGTTACAACAATGTTTTTTAGTTTTCCGTTTTTTAGAGGTGTATGTACAACAGGCATGTTGACTTGACCTGGACTGTTCATCAAGGAATGCAATGCAAAAAATGGAATCAAAATGGACGGGACGGTTACGACGAAATCCTCGGAACAAGCGACAGAGGTGGCAAAAACAACTGTTTTGAGAAAACGGCTTTCGAAGTTTCAGCATAGATTTCACTTATCAAAAAAGAAATGATGGCACATCTGGCCGCCATTGTTCTTCCTCCATTTATTTTTTTTGTGTCCCCATCTCAAAGATTTCCCATTGTTTAACGGAAGAACATTGGAGCTCACACACATGGCCCCCACAGCACTTGCACATCTATCAAAGACCGCCGTCATCCAGCAAATAGTCCATGAGGGTGCGCACCACACGAACGTTGATGCTGTTGCCCAGCAGCTGGTACCGATGCCTCGGCTTCAAGTCCGGAGGAAAGCGGAAGCACTCGGGGAAACACATGAGGCGGGCGACTTCGGACGGCGTGAAGTAGCGCAGACGGAGTCCTCGGAGTTTCTCCAGGACGGCAGGCGATGCTACTTCTTTAGGGGAAACCTCGCGGTACACTTCATGCATCAGGTCCATTGGTGCCTGCGGTGAAGTGGTGGAACCGCAGCAACAACAGGTTTACAGCGCACTCCGGTGTGCAAGGTGGCCACATCATGTACAGAATTACACTGTCACTGTTCTCGGGCATTTTCTCCTGTGGTCATGACAGTCCCACGTGTAACGAAGTTATGCCTATTACGAAGAAAGGTTAAATTGTTGTCACACAGTGCTTTCTGGTATTATTACGAACATCCGTTTTTGAACAACAGTGAAATTGAGTTTGGTGTACGAGTGAAGGGTGCAGCCAAACTTCCTTTTTTCACTTCTTCAACACTAGCCGCCATTTCTACGTGCCACGCAAAGTGGCTAGTATGAACACAAGTCTGAGCTCCAGAGGGGATTGCAAAATGATTTTTTTTTTGCTTTCTTGGGTATTGTTTAGATGTATTGTACAGTGCGCAACACCCTTGTCTATAACACTGAGTTCGACTTCAACTAGTTACCTCTCAAAACTGCAGACTCAAACTTGTCACAAAAAACGTTGAGGTCAAAATATATGGTCAAGACTTGAGAATGACACTATAGTTTTCTTTAAATGCTTTTCGGCCGAGGCAAGATAAGGCTATAAGTATGAAACCTGTGTTCTAGACAAGTGTGTTGCCCTCTGTACTACTAACACAAAACTTGCATCTGTAGGAACAGGCATACCCAGGATTGCTGTGGGTGTTTCCGAAAGAAATTGCTCGGCTATAACATCACTGCAGGCCAACTGCATAGGCTGGAGGTGTTGATTATCCAAGCGATTATAAGTTTTTTTCACGTTTTAGGTTTTGACAACAAGACTAGGGTCAATTTGTCTTCAACACAGCCTAGCAGATGTAAATACAGTAGACACTGACATGCTTGACTGCATTCATAACCCATATTTGACTAATAACAGACCTGATTCTTGGTGCAGGTTACCTGCATACTGAGTCATAGACTAACCAGATGCGACTACGCGTTTGTACGTGTCTCATCTCATCCAACAGGTGATCCTAAAGCATGCCCGCTGATTGCCTTTTGCTGTGTATATAGTAAAATGAAGAAGCTCTATGGCAAACCTCTCGAGATTGCGAAAAGACGTTGCGTGACTGTGTCAAATCTCATTTCTACTGCCTTGAACTTGTGTTATAGTAGACAGCCAGGGCACCGTACACAAATTTCAGAGGCGAGCAGTTGAATAAAACACCTTCTTGTACTGAAACAGTACTTACTGCACTAAGCAGTCTACTGAAGCTCCGCTGCATTTTCAAGAACACTGAGTGCCAAAAAATTCATAAGTGCCGGCAGTTTGTATTAGATGACAATAGCAAAATAGTTGATAGGAGCAGAAAGTGTGTTGCAGAGCTGCTATCGGCCTTCTCAGAATTTGAAGCTGAGGCCAAAGACCAAGATCCGCGGGTCGTGACCATGAGCATGTCTGAAGGACAATGCTGGAGCTACGCCCCCACCACCCTGATTCTGATTAAGATGAGCTTGCTAAAAAAATCATGGAAGCTCACACTAACGTGTAAGACTTGAAGGTAGCAAAGCGCAGTTTTCACAACCATCACGATGGTTTAAATAAATCAACAATTGCAGCCGATTTGCTTCTTCGCTGCCGCAACGACCTTTACTCAATCATTGTTGCTATAAGTGTAAGCTATTTTTTTGGAAGTGATAACCACTGTACATCACCTTGGTGTGGTGTACGCTATGACATGTCTTTCTCATTCCGAGCAAGCATTGCCACGATTACGGCAAATGCTGGAGTGTTCTTTTTCTTTTTTGCCAAGCTTGGCCAATCTCCCTAAGTGGGTATGCCTGGCTTGACAAACATGCGCCGGGGATGCTTGGCAGTCGTCACGAGGCACGCACGCATGATCGCTCTGCAGTTTCTTAGTATTTTTGACTGCGGACATGAAAAATTACGATTTTCTAAACAGCTTCACTGTTAAAATGTTTCCGTGCCAAAAATATGTTTTTTTTTCTGCATCAAAGTTTCCTCACCTGAAGTAGAACAGAGCCGGTGCCTTCAACGTAGTGGCCGTATCCCTTGGTAAAGCAGCACGTATTGGTCGACGTGGCGTCAACAATGTCCAGTATGAGTGCAAACCTCGAGAGAACCTTGTCAGGCAAAAGGTAGTCTGGCTCGTCACTCAGCACTCGCTCCGAAGCTCCGGGGTTGATGAGAAAATCAGCCAGGCTTGGCGGCGGGCCAGTTGGTTGCGACGATGGAGGCGGCTTCTCGATGCATTCCCCCGAACAAGGCGTACCACCGTCATCTTGGAGACAGTCTCTAAACCGGGCGGGGCGTAGTTTGGCGAGGCAGTAGAAGCGTAGCCGTGAGTTGGGCACTCCAAATTGGGTGGGTGACAGCAGGTAACGATGGATGTGGTAGCCGCACTGTTGCAGAGCCTGGAATGCAGTCGAAATGGTATTTTAGCAGGGTTTAATCTTTTGCTGTGGGTGCATAAGGTGCCATGGATGCTGGCATTCTTGTCAAAAATTTCCGGCAATTGCTAACAAGTGCTGGCATACTTGGCGTAATTATGCTTGTGTACAGAATAAAATTATTGGCAGATGCCAAGCCCTAGAGGTGACTACTGGTCGTTCGAAGTGATATGCCCGAAAAGTTGAATGGAGCGGCCGTAGTTATCCTATTATCCTATTAGCTTGCAAAAAGTGGTTCGTTTGCTAAGATTTCCTTTCGTTCACTCAGCTTTTTTTAAGTAAGTAAGTAGATCATCGAATGACAAGTGAAGATACCATAACTACTTTCTATTTAGATTGTGAAATGCAGCCCGTTTACTGGGCGTTTTTTTTTTTTTTTTTTTCTTCTTCTTTAGTAGGAAATGTGTGAATACGCAAACAAATTTATCCATGCTGGTATTCACAAAACAATGTGTGGATAAAGACCTTGTCTAACAAATCGCCGTAGCCATGGTTGACGTTTCACTTACGTACCTCCGTGACAGCAGCGTGCGTTGCGGACGTCTCGAAGCCCTTGACGTTTTCGAGCAGTACGTACTTCGGCTTGCGCCTCATCGTGGGTAGAACTCGAAGGAAGGAGAGCAGCGAGGACGACCGCGGGTCCTGCGAGTCGCGCTGCAAACCCTGTCTCGTGAAGGGTTGGCACGGCGGGCTCATCGTCACCAGGTCGGGTCCGAGCGCGTCGAGTTCGCGGGCGGTCAGCGATTGCACGTTGCGCTGCAGCAGCCGCGTCTCCGGGAAGTTGAACGCGTACACCGAGTTCGCGGTCGTGTTCACGTCGACCGCCGCCACAACGCGAGCCCTGTCGGGCCGGCAGGCGAAGTGCATTCCGCCGATGCCGCTGTAGAGCTCCAGAACTCGCAACTTGTTCGCGCTGTCGCATGTGTACCCGATGTCGTCTGCACGGTCGTCTGCTCCGATAGGCGTAGCCGCGGGCGCATCCGGCGAATTAGCCGGTGAGTCGCCCATACTTCACTTCGTGACGCAGTGCAGGCTTTCGATGTTCAGTCTCGTTGAGTTCCGTCAGACGTCTTCTAAAAAACGGATTTCCCCGTGTTTAGACCCAACGCTGCGTAGAGCTGGAAGCACCTACTACCTAGCACATGTTCCGCGCGCGCGAGCTGTACAGCAAAATGGTGGCCGCCATTGTGACGCGTTGTTGCTGCTCGTGCTTCAATTTTCCGCCGCTCGCAAGCGCTCGGAGCGTCGGTGTTTGCCGTTGCGCCGGACAGATGGCGGCAGGTCTGCATTGAGCGCGAAGTGCGTTGGTTGCGGAAACGTGGCGCAGCGTTGGAGCTGTTTGCGCAACGTGCTCGACGAGCGCGCTCCACTTTCATGTCGGGCCGGTTTCTCTACTTGGTTTCCCCTCGTCTTTCACCCTCTCCGCACGACTCGGTATGTGCATCTCCGCTTTCCGTTTCTTCTTCTTTTTTTTTTTTTTTTTCTTACGGATCGGTTTGAGTTTTTATAACTTCCGGGCGCGGCTGTGTATGTGTGTGTGTGTTTTTTTACTTTATTAGTTGCTACCGTCCGCATGCCGATCTACTGGCAACCCCTTACATTTTTTTATCCGTCTTTATCTCGGACCACGTCCGCGCAAATCGTTTAAATATTTACGTTGTTTTTTGTTCTTATTAACTGGCTTGCAGCGGTTATACAAAAACAGACCAAAGCGAAGTAATTGCATGAGCGCAGAGTATAGCAGGGAGCTTTACTGTTCGATCACCTTTTTCTTTTATGGTCCTTTTAAAGCCATACAGTGCACGCGTACGGCCTGCACCTGCGTTTAACGTAACCTACTTTCGTTTTTGTTTTGTTTTGTTTTTGCTGGCAATCATTTATTGCCCGGAAGCCAAAGCAACGCCAGAACGGCGCCGCACGTGGTGTTATAACGGTAAACCTGACGAGCCTGGATCCCGCGTGTGCGTACTTTTTGCGTGCGCGTACTTTTTGCGTGCAGTCGAGTTTGGCACTTGCGTTTAAAGTCGTGAAAGGTGCAACGGGGCCCGTGGGGCCTCTTTCGGCGAAGCAAATTTCAAGAGGTTACACGTGTCCGAACATTTACTTATTTTTATTCCTAAAACTGATAAAAGGTGCGTAACTTGCTGCGTTAATTTTTTCACGTGTTAGAGCTCATACACGGAGGTGAGAAGATACGGCGCTGTAAGCTTCCAGTGGGTTTTCTTTTCACAAGACTTATCTCGAAGACTTATCTCGAAGTTGTGACGTACAAGTCACTGTAGCGTATTTATTACTTGGATTTGATTGTGGCCGACTGGGTAGTCAAGACGCTGTGGAAGCTTAGTGTAAAAAAATGGAGTATCGGGATTTTGTGGAAGGGGGGTGTAAAAAAACGTGTGCCTCGCAGCTGCTGTTGCAGAAAGGTGTAAAAAATGGGCGTAGGAGGTGTACAAAAGGGAGAAGCGCAAGAGGGTACTGCAAGGGTGTCAAAATGGGTGTAGGAAAAGCAGCTTGGGTGTGATAAAAGAACTCTACAAGTAACTGCTGTAGCGGCAGGGTGTCAAGAATGTGGTGTGGGAATACTAGTGTAGAAGCAGCTGGAGGGGGGCAAGACGCTGCCGTGGGGCTTAGTGTAAAAGAATTGGGCAAATTGCTGAGCGATTGTGTTGCCTACGTTGAACACGTGCACGGCACTGAGCCCGTTCCACTTTTCCGACAACTCTGTTCGAGTGGCATTGGCTTCTTTTCTACGAGCACGTGGTCTGGTAGCCAATTAGCGTTGAGGGCATTTAGGGCGCGCCTTCTTCAGCGCGAATGCCCCACCTCGCGAAAAAAACGCGTCTGTCGTATGTAAAGCCTGCCGATCAAAGTCGCAGAGCAAAAGCGTGCCCACGAACAAGAGCGGCGCTGGCAGCGTTGTTCTGTCGGAGTGTGGAAGCCTAATATCAGCACCTGATGCCCAGTAATTAAATTTATTCACTCAATCAAGACCACGGAGCTGCTGTGCGGCAGATCGAAACCGAGTGGAACTTAGCCTTGTCTCACTCAGAATCAAAACCAAAACGAGCTTATCATCGTCTGGTCTGAAACCGAAACCTAGACAAACTTAGTTTAGTTTCGTCCGCTTTTCTAAGTGCTCTATGGACAAATGAAATTGCAAGACCAAAATATAAACCAGACCAGATGATATAATGTCTCGCTGGGAGTATATATTTGAAAAGACACATTTTCAATCTTTGTTACTGCAATAAAAAAGCCATGCGACATTTTCACTTGCACGGAAAGATATCGCACTATTGGTGCGTTCCGGTTCATATTTTCGGGTTCGCATTTCGCCATGACTGTACATTCGTTTCGACTGATATCGAAACTTAAGCGAATTTATTTTCAATTGGGCAACTTGTTTACCAGCTGTGTGAACGCTGACCGGGATTCGTTTCGTCTGGTACGCCTTTAAGTGAACTTTGCTTGCTAAGCGGCTTGTTTACCCGTTCTGTGGACACGTCCACGCTGTTCGCGCGCTGTTCGCGCGGCTATTTGGGGGTGCGACGACTGTCCGGCCGTGGTTGTTTCGCGCGGTAACTGCGAAGCGCGAGCTTTGGCAACAGATCGGCGCGCGCGAGCCTGCGTGCTTTTCGCATTAGCAAGGTTGCTCAAAGCGACGCCGTCGCATTCCTCTCTCGCCGTGGTCGGCCGCGTTGTGTGTGTTGCCGGGTTTTTAAAGGGGTCCCCGAGGGCATTGGCGACAAGAAAAATAGCGTGGAACGAAATTGGGTCTAAACAACAGCAACAGCAGCCACATTGGAGACAGGGGAAACGTGCTGCAGATGGGGGACACCAGTGGGACTGATGCGAGGACACACTTGTGAGGTGCTTTTGCTAGTCTGTATCGCTTGCGGAGACCGCCTGCTGTCTTCTCGCGGCAAACTGATCCTGTCTTTCCTTCTTTCTTTCTTTTCGTTCTTCAACCCTTCTTCCTTTCTTTCTTTCTTTCTTATTCAACGCTGTCAAAAACCCCCGTCGTCGTTTTGTCTCAGTCCGAGCCTCATGTTCTGCGGCATCTCCTTTTTCACGCTTTGCGATCGCATTCCCACGAAGCAGGTCTACGGTGCACCGTGACGCCGCAGGACGCCGATCGTCCCAATTAGGAGACGACGCTTCGCGTGATCTGTCGCTATGCGCTCGCGGGAGAGCTCAACCGAGCGGATTTTCCGTCTTACGCGCGCCATTGTTCGAACTTCGCGAGGTGTCGGTCGGGGTTCCGCACGTTGCCCTTCTGATCGCCTGATCGATTGGTGGCAGGAGTTACTTCGCGCAATCCGCCCGGGTGGCACATTTAGGTCTGTCAGCATGCGCACAGGCTTCCTAGGGGGCGACGCTCCAGTTGGCGAGCTGCCCTAGAGCAACTGAGAACACTTTATCGAATTGTCAGTCATCCGTACAGTTTTATACTGTACAAAAAATCCCGGCCCATCTGCACTAACGTGAATCCTGGGGAGGGGCGAAGCATGCACGGTATAATAAGTGTATTCGTGACGCCTTGGCGTTTTTGCCAACGGAGATTAAACGTTGGGAAGGCAGAGGCATACAGCTCTGCTGTAAACGTCTCTTGTATTTGGAGCACGAAGCTCTCTAGCGCGAGGCGTAAACGAGTGTTTCAGCAGCGGTCGAGGCGTCCCGGTGTTTTAGCAGCGTGACTACATGAGACGAACGGCGATTACGACGACGACGACAGGAGACGCCAACAGCCCCAGCCCCTAAGGGGCCTCGCCCCTAAATGGGAATAGGAGATTAATTGGTTCACCCCTGGCAACGTCGGCACCGCTGCAGCTCTTTCTCCACGCGACCTCTCTGTTTTCGTTCTCTGCTCTTCTATCGCTCCTGTCTTGACGGGTGGACGCGAAAGTTTTGCCCAAATGTCCCACCTATTGCTCAGGCAATAATATATTGCCATGAAATTCTGTGCCCCACCCGTGGCATCGACGAGCCGACGTGCGCCATTTCGGTGCGAGATGGATATGTCACCATCCTGTCAGCGGCGACGCCATGCTTGTATGAAGCGCCTAAACTTCCGCCTATTTTCGGTGAAAGGAAAACCGGAAGGTGCCCGAGTGAACATCTCTGTTCGCGTGTAGGTGACGCAGCGAAGTGATGACTGTGGGAGCCGTGCAGTTGACCGGATATTGCCTTTGTCGCCCGCTCGTTGAAATCACGTTGGGGCGCGCATTCTTTATCGCCAGTATTCCGGGTCGAGGTAGCAGAAAACAGCGACGAACGATACACGTGAGGTGTGCGCACGTGGCTGAAACGTGTCTGGCTATTCTCTGTCTCAAAAATTAAATCCTGTGGGGCGGTTGCTTTCACACGTACTCTTGAATGATTTGATTGATTGTTGTGTTTAACGCGCCGACGCAACGTGGAGGACTCCTCCGGATTAATCATTGATCACCCGGGGATCTTTAACATGCGCCGAAATCTCGCACACACGGGCGTTTTTCCTCTTCGCCTCCATCAGAAAAGCAGCCACCGCGGCCGGGAATCGAACCCGCGACCTCGTGCTCAGCAGCACAATGCCTTAGCCACTGAGCCACCGCGGCGGGTTTCACTCGTGCTGTGTTTCGCGAGTCTTTTTTTTTCTTTCTCTTGTTTTTGTTAAAGTCCCCCACTGTCGAACTTTTGGTATACAGGGCTCCAAATCAGCTTCCCCGTTAAAAGAAAGGTTCGTCTGAGGAGGCCAGCTAGCTGTTCCAAATCTCAAAACTGAATGCACGCTTATTTCTCCATCTCCACTCCAGCGTTCGCACTTTGAACACCCGGCATTTCCCACGGCGAAGCCGCCTGCCTCGCGTCGTGATTAAATATTGACGCGGGGACGCAGGCCTTTCGATCCCGCCTGAAAAGACGCTTCTTTTTTTGCTCCATTATTGAGCTGGACAGACTTGCGCGCGCGCGTAGCTACCAGCTTGTAGGAAATGCGTCCGCGAACGCGAATTTTCCGAGCGGGTTCTTGGAAATGCCCGCACATTATCCTTTCTGTTGTTCTGCGCCGATGAAACGTGACGCAATTTTCGCTCAATTACCGGGAGGCAGGAATTACGCTGAAGGAAAGTGAGTCGTATTCCCATTGCTGAGTGAACTGGAACTTTTGTTTCCCTTTGCTCGTCACGACGAGCGTTAGCGTGTGTGCGCGCTTTTTAAGGTCAGTTTTTAGGCGCCAGGCTCCTTAAGGGCTGGGGCTGTTGGCGCCTCCTGTCGCCATCGTCGTTCGTCTCATGTAGTCACGGTACTAAAACACCGCGAAACTCGTTTACGCTTCGCGCTGGAACGTAACGCGTGCTAAAAAACACCGGGACACTCGTTTACGCCTCGCGCTGGAGCGCTTCGTAACGCGTACTTAAAAAAAAAAAAAGAAAACGCCGGGACACTCATTTAAGCCTCGCGTGGGAGAACTTCGTGCTTCAAAGACAAGCGACTTTTACAGCAGAGCTGTACCCCCAACGGTTTCATCTCCGTTGGCAAAAACGCCAAGGCTCCAAGAATACACTTGTGCACTGCATGCTTCGCCCATCACCAGGTTTTACGTTAGTGAAGATGGCCCGGGATTTTTTTATTATTATTAGGACTAATACAGGGAACTTGAGGGCCAGTAACTAATACCCAAACTAATCTCTTTGGGGGCTTTAGAGTAAGGGGCATATGCCAGTAGTCAGTAAGGAGCCTGTAGAAATGTATCTTAGCTTGGCTTTTCCCCCCCTGCTGATCCAGCTGCAATGCAATATAAATTTAATCAGTGTCCTATTCGATAAACAGGCACTGTTTTTATCCCAAGAGATTTGCCTATATTTCAACCAATTCTCTCCGATTCAGAGGTATTGAAACGAAATTGCTGTTCTCGCACGTTTGGGCTCCCCTAACTCGACGTGGGAATACTATCCAATGCAACGGTTGAGCGCCGTTGATCAGAAAACTGCTATGAAGCGACGATGAGTGCTATGCGATACAAAGTTACACGTAAATCGGAATATGGGCCAGTATTAACTAAAAAAAAAAAAAGACTCTGCCAGTGACGAAGTCGCAGTCAACAGTTAAATGACTTTTTAAAAATGGCGCCTGCCACAGAAGGGAAACCATCCACCCGTTACCGGCATCGTCTGGAAATCTGAATTGCGGCGGCGCTCTGCCAAGAACGCTGGATGAAAAACGTAGCGTTATGCGAGAAAACCGGGCAATGCGAGCTGGATAGAGAGAATCTTTCTTCGAGGCAAGCCTAAAAAAAGGCCACTTTAGGCGCCAGTTTAAATTGAGACCGCTGTACTCTTGCAAATCGATCGCGTTCCCAAAAGTGACTTGAAAAAGTTGCTTGAGAATCATGCGATAAATCTCGGCTGACTTGTCTCCGTTCTCACTTTTTTTACTTTTCGTTGATTTGGAGGCATCATTATTTTTCTACTAGGAAAGTTTGTCGGAGTTTTTCTTTCTTCCTCGCGCATTTTATTCGAGACGAAACAAAGCGATTTGTTTCTTGCTGCGCAGTTTTTCGAGTCGCTCGCCGATTTTTCTCTCTTACATTTTCATTGTCTTCGTGGGTCTTTGATAATGACCGCTCCATTGTAACTTTCCGAGCCGTTGGGGAAAGTCTGTTGGAACGACTCCAAGGCGGGACGTCGCGACGCTTGCGGCGCGGTGTCGCATCGGGTCCTCCCTTTTTCTCTTTTTTTCTTTTTCCCCCTCTCTCGCTGTATCATGTCGTGTTCGTTGCGAAGGAATATCGACGTCCTGGGAAACGAACCTGTCCCTATATACGGCCGCAGTTGTAACAAGTTTCAACACGCCAGGATAAATGAAAACCAGGCGAAAGCGGTCAGAGTGCGGCAACTTTGTATGTTGACGCGTACAGCAAGACCGCGTTTTTGGGGTGGCTTTAGGCTTTACTTAGGCGTTACCTGCTTTACTAGCTTTACGAGAAGAGGCGGTGAAGAACTTCTTTTGGCCGAGAAGCGCTCGAGCTGAGACAACAAGCTACTCGCACGAGATTTAAATATGATGCTGTCCGGTAGCGCAGCTTTCGTCGTCTTGGTTGCGTGGTCTCAAATCGCAGGTTAATTCGCATGCATGCTGTCCTCGCGATTTTCGATCCTTGGCGTTAATATTGCAATTGTGTATGTATATATATATATATATATATATATATATATATATATATATATATATATATATATATATATATATATATATATATATATATATATATATATATATATATATATTGCCTCAAGCACCAACCCTCCAAACCTGGGACGCCTATTATTGCATTAGTTACGATTAGGGGTGTGCGAATATTCGAAAATTTCGAATATTACTCGAGTAATAAATATGTTATATTCGTATTCGATTCGAAAACTATCTATTCGAAACATTTCGAATATTCGAACAGGTTCGAATAATCGGTTATTAGCAAATATTTGGATTGATTAGTTTGGAGGGGTCTTTCAACTTCGGAAAAGGGACCACAACATCGTTTTTTTTAAAGCCACATATTCGGCTTCTAGGTTTTCTATCCTGTGCGTTTGCAAAGTTTGTCCGCCGAAAACCGTCGCAAAGTGGAATAAAGAATACTTTTGCCAGCTGCGGTGACAAAATGTCAGCGGAAATGGGCGAAAAAACGGCGATTTTTGGAGCACTGTATCTCCGCAACGGTGCCACCAGGCGTGGCCGTTTGGTACCATTGTACCGGCCGAGCGATCCTCTTTCCTCTTACAGTGTCTTTTATCTTTGTTCATTCACAGATGCACGAATGACAGAAAAAGAAATGCGCACAAACGAAGCCAGGAATAGATGCTGAAGCGTGGTTGGCTTTCCGGTTGGCGCGCGTTGAAACGGCCCTCCTGATTGGGCGTCGCTGAGGCAATGCAAGACGGCGGCCGTCGGAACTGTGTAGTGCGCGCTTCTGAGTTCATTTGCACTGCCTCGCTCGTCCAAGTTTCTGTTGAATAATTTTATGTGCTATGGTATTCAACACCGGCATTATAGCTATGACAATTCCTGAGATCAGAAGCCGTATTACGGGAAGTTGCGTGGCTCGAAAGGCGGAGGTCATCGAACGCTTCGTGGTGAGCGTGACTTTACTCTGGAGGGTGAAACGCGGTGTGCGCGCTTGTGATAGCGGTTCGCGCAGTGAACTTTTGGTCTTATTTGAGATGCCTACACGCTTAGTTATTGCTAAGCTTGACAGTAGGCTCGCTAGCCTTGGGAAAGAAACGGCCGACGCGTCAAAAGCTTCGGCGCGCACGGCGTAGCCGCTGCGCGTTGGAGCATCGCCTGGCTGCACAACCGGGTACAATTGAACGCCAGTAGCTGTAATTAATGCCTGTGACTTTAGATTTAATCTTAGGAGCGACCTGGCGGGCCATGTCAGGGATAAACAAAGTACGACATGTTGCGGTATACGAGTGCCGCGATGCGGTCGAGCCATATCGCTTTCTTTCGCAACGTAAGACTGTTATGACCTCGTCCATTCATTTTGGAATGCAAAGCACTTTGAACAAGTTTTCTATCATGCTTTATAGGCCGCTCAAGCTCGGTGCTAGAGGACAGAAAGAAAATTTTATGAATAAAAAGTTTTCAAAATATTACTTTGAAATTTTTATGGTGTTATCACAGAAGCACTACCAGTTTGATCTGTTAATTTTCATCAAAATTCACAAGAAAAATAAAAAAGTTGGTTTTGAAAGCCACATTCCCCCTTAATTATTTGATATTCGATTCGATATTCGAAGATAGATATTCGTATTCGATTCGTATTCGAAAAATTTGATATTCGCACACCCCTAGTTACGATTGATGTGATGATAAGGACGGGATTATTTACCGCGGTGACGTTACGTCGTGTGACGCACGTACGTACACACACGGGGACGCGACTGTCATGGTCAGAATTATTTTCTATCGGCGCTGATAATAATGCGGCGTGAAGCAATACGTGCATCCGGATTGCTTGGCGCCGGGCATGAGCCACGACCAGTGCCGTTCGATGGGGGCCATTAAGACGAAATACAAGTTTGGTTCATTGAAAAGACCGTTTTTTTTTTTCGATAACAATTGCATCAGTTTCATCGCAAACTTTAGACAATTAATGGGGATAATGAGGCAAATGTTTGCAGCAGTGGCGACTCCTTAGGCACTTTCCGGCGACTTCTCCGTGTCCTTTTTGTGCCATTGGTTGCCGCCGAACTAAGCCAGCGCCAACAAACGTGACTGGGCGATTGTAGTGGGGCTTCTCGTTCTGGTTGATCAATATCGCTTGAATGCGAACCTGCAGTAAACGCACCGGCAACCGGGTTTTTGGTCGTCATCGTCATCAACAGCCCTGTTAGGTCCACTGCAGGACGAAGGCTTCTCCCGTGACATCCAACCACTCCTGTCCGCGCTGCCCGAGTCCATTCTTGGCTCCGAATTTTCTTTTTTGATTGATTGATTGATTGATTGATTGATTGATTGATTGATTGATTGATTGATTGATTGATTGATTGATTGCGGGATTTAGCGCACCGACGCAACGCAGGCGATGAGGCGCACCCGTAGTGGAGACCTCCGGATTAATTTTAGGCAGTTTTAGCATATCGTTACCGTGTTTGCGTTGCCGTTTACCGTGTCACCGGAAGCCGCTGCCGACGGTGAAGCCTGTGCCGGTAAGTTAGCGTTCGCGGTAACTCTCGCTGCGTAGTTGACTCCCGCAAACACGGTAAACGGTAACGTAAACACGGTAACGATATGCTAAAACTCTCTTTTGACCACCAAGAGATCTTTAACTCGGACACACGAGCATTCTTGCTTTTCGCCTCCGTCAGAAAAGCGGCCGCCGCGGCCGGGAATCGAACCCGCGTCCTCGTGCTCAGCAGCAGAACGCCTTAGCCACTGAGCCAACGCGGCGGGTCCGAATTTTCTTTTCTTCTCTCCATCGAGTTAATGGCCTTCACCTTCTTCTAGTGCAGTCTGTCGGTGTCCAATCCGTTGTCCTCGTATAGTCCACCTGTTATCGGTTCGTAATACACCCAAGTGTACTTCTTCTGCTCAATTTGATCTACGATATCTTCTATTCGGGTTTGCTCCCTAATTTGGTGCTGGCGTATATTACGTTGCCCGCGCCGATATCAAGTCACTGTGGCGGCAAATATTTAAAGAATTTTAATGCACATTCTCTTGCGTTTTTTTCTGGTACAAGAACGACTTTCATGGCTGGAATGGAGCCGAGTGAGTTTAGTACTAAAGGCTTGCTGTTTTAAACTGAACTAAGCAATATTTTACCCCTTTAAGGTAATACCCCTTTAAGGTAACGAAGATGTCGGGGTGGGGGGTGGGTTCGTTGAACTGAAAAGTTTGTTAAAGCGAACTTTTACGGGTGATCTGCAGTGACCGCACCACTGCGGTCTTCTTGGGAGCCACCCCGCGAGGACGACGACCGCCACGGCGGGCACGGTCTCGTGTTGAGCGTCTGCTCTTCCGGCGGCAATGCGTTGCAAGGCGCGCCGTTTCCCCGTCTTCCGCTTTGCTCACCTCGAGCGGCAGGATCTCGAGTCGCGGAGTCTTCCTGTATGGACAAGTGGAACGATAAGCGTGTATACCGACGTCTGTAGCTGACACGGACGTTACTCGCTCGCAAATTGAGACATTTCTTGGATTTTTTTTTATTTTTTTTTTGGTTCGTATCCCAGCAAGTTCGCTCGAAAGCTTTAATGACGAAAAAAAAAAGAGAGAGAGAGAAGCCAGACGAGAGGATATGACCGTTTTAAAGCTGGCCGAAGTGCCGTAAATCACAGTTCCCATAAAAAGCTATAAAAATGTCTCCCTCTTTTAACTTCTGAACGCAAGCCCTTCGGCCCCTAATTTGATAGTTTTCTACTCGACGAAAGAGGCACTTGAGCGTTGCCACTTTCACCGTTTTGCTGCCATTTTCTTTTTTCGCTGCACTCTACCGTCGTATGCATTCCGATTCACTTTATGTAATTTATACTCCATTTTGCTTGTTCGAACACACGTGGTATTATTCCCGTAGTAGTGTCGCTATTCTAAGGACGTCGAAAAGCTGGCTTTTTCACATTGCTTGGTCGTCCGGTGGCTGAGCTCGCCGATAAGCGCTTTGTGGAAGGGGGGGGGGGGGGGGGGGGGGTGAGTGAGTATAAATGAAACGAAAAGACGAAGAAAAAAAAAAGTCCTGTATTTGCAGGATGGTCACAGTCGCGTGAATACGGCGAATGACGCAGCGACTTGCGTGCCAGGGAAACTTTAAGCTCGCCGATGACCGTTTTGTAGACTTTTCGGTGTTACGTGCAGAGCTTTACACACTACGTCCGGGCCAGGAAGTTTCAGTAATTTTCACAGGCCGACCCTTTATTTCGATTCTTACTCTGCCACTTTCCTACTCAAGAAGCAAAATTCTTGTGATGTTTGGCCAACGTTATCGGCTTGTTTCGCGCTGATTTAAAGGGACACTGAAGTGATATGTAAACATTGCGGGATTACTAGCGCAAATTGTAGTCCGGAGTCCCCAGGCCATGTTTCGACCACTCTAGGCGCGTTTACGCGAATTTATTTAGTAGAAAAACTAATTCGAAAATGCTGTCCTTCTCTCTTTACGCTCGTCCATTTTCTGTGGCGTTTTCGTGTGACGTCAGGAGGGGATGAGCTGGCAATTGGCTGCGCCACGGCTGCGCTACTGCACGGCTCCCCGGCCGACAGAGTCAGTCGGCCCAGCGTTTCGTCCGCCGGCCGCCGGCGGGTCGTCGCAATCAAGGAGGTTAAAAAAAATTGCTTGGTCGCAATTCGTTCGCTTAGTTGAAACGAAGCCAGGACACGTTTGTGAATGGAAGAATGTGCCTTTCTTTACTTGGTTTGTTTGTACACTGTATCTAGCTCCAAGTCAAGGTCGCTTCACACAAGCGCTGCACAAGCGCACATGCGACGCTTCGCTGACTGGTACGCCAGGAGGAAAATATAAGGCCTCTTGAAGGCGGGAGAAGAGTCAGCGAAGTCAATATAGGTACTAAGGAAATAAAATCAACTGATATTTTTACCGTACAGCGTAAAACTAGGGCGCGGGAAGCACTTTTTTGCGCTGGGCGAACAAGCACAGCGGTCAGCAGCACGACTACGCATCTGCGAACGCTTTTCCATCTACGAAATGCAATTGCTAGACGTGAGCTACTGTGGGAACTCGGGCGACGCTTACAGCACGATCGCAGTACAACAAATAGTCACCTAAGCGGCTTGAAATGCCAAAACTAAATAAAAGTGTAAACTGGTTGTACAATATATACCCTATATTAGCTAGGCCTTCGCGCCCCGCTACGTGGCTCAGTGGTCTGGGGCGCTAGTTATGTCACCGCAAATGTTTTGCAAGTCACGAGTTCGAATCCCCGCGGTTACGTGCTTTTTTTTTTTTTTTTGTAAGTTAACTTTTTTGTTTTCCGCCGATGTTTTCCATATTGAGTTCACCTTTTTTTTTGGCCGCAACGTTCATGGGTACACGAACTAGTTCACAAAACGCGCGCAGGCTGGAACTGGCGCGCTAGCGAGTTCTCGTTGGCGTGCTGTTGCCATAAGCACCAACTGCTTGCAGGCAGTGGGCACAGGCCAGAATGAACAGACCCTTGGCCTGGTGTGAACACGCTTTTTACGATACAGGCATGAGGGAGGCAAGCTCCAAATATGGGGGAAAAGCGCATGACATTTGGGCGTCTGCGGGTACGCGGAGTGCGTTCATGCACTGCGTAGGTCTCGGCTAGTGAATGCTACGACTACAAGCCGTCCTGGGAGGCTTATCTTGTGCATTTTACAGCCGACAACATGGCAGAAGCGCGGTACGATGATTACTGAGATATTGAGAATGCCCATCCAACAACGCCATTGGTTATGTTTTACAGAACCGAAACCGAAACTTGTTTGATTGCTAACCTTGGGCATCGTCCAATCACGGCGCCCCTCCTCCCAACGTCACAGCCTTAGTTGGTGCTGCCGCCGCAAACCGAGCATGGTAGTTTTTCTTCTTTCGCGCTTTGTAAAATAATTACCGATTTGTCAACCGGATAAACGATGAAAAGTGTGCTAATTTGAGCCAGTCTACACAGTGCAACCAAAAACGGGAGCTTGACAAATTCACTTCAGTGTCCCTTTAAGCCGTGCCAAATGATCACTCAAACTTATCTCGCTTCAGTTCCATTTTTAATCGCGGGTGCGTTTCCTTGCTGTTTGACTAGGCCTGTTCATTTAAATGCGGCGGCTAAGTTTGTTCCCAGCTGCTCGAGGTATGCTAGCCTGCACGCATTGTCTTTGCAATATGTGCTTTGCAAACGACAATAAAATAAGCATTTCTCGCGTTTCCTTTCCCTGACGTCCGTGTCTTAACGCTGTTTGGTTCGCCGTATATTCGTGTGCCTGCGTGAAAAAGTTACGGGAACGCAAGAATTGCAAATTTAGTACGTCATCGTATAGTTAGTTTCTCGGCCGAGAATTACTTAGCGTAGACTGGTTTAATTCATCTTTCGACACGCCGGGTCGAAAGACACGCCGGGTCGACACGCCGGGCCAGCGCGTGTACCGTCGGCTGCCGTCATTGCGCTAACAATTGACGTCAGCGCCCAAGTCGACGTTTCATGAGAACCGCGTCTCACGACTGATCGACTGCGCCTGCATGGGAAAAGACGTCTCGAGGCTGCCAGCCTAGATAAGTACTGTTTATTGGTTGGAGTAACTTGCGTGGGGTAACTTAGTAGGTGTTTTGTCCAATTAAAGAAATTTTTCCCCTATAGTTGTATCTTTTCCACGTGCATGCACGACACATCTTGGCACTGTTCTACACTATATACTTGTGTGAGTGTAACTTTTTTTCGATTTTATTTTTTGGATGGGCTGAAAGACAAACCTGAGGTATTTACAGAGCATAGCTGGCATCAGTGGCGTAGCCATAAATTTAGATACGGGACTGAGATTTAGACACGCGGGAAAAAATGTGTACGAACAGCATTGAGGTGGACGAAAAACGTTTGCAAAAACGCTCAGTGTAAAGCCTTGTTGGACTCCGTTTGACGACGAGATTCTTTTTTTTCTGTCAATCATGGCAAAGTGAAGGACATTCACCGCAATAAATATCCCGGCCCGCGATTCCCTGAATACTCTATGGTTGACACGTGTTGTGGGGCAGCTAAACAAATGACTCAGTTGGCTGCAGCCGAACGAGCTACTCGTGCTTGGAAACAACACGGAAAGCCCCGAAAATGAGTTAAAATACGCTTGCGTCGTACGGATTTGAAATGAGAGTTGAAATTTTTTTTGTTAAGTCGTGGTTTCTGTAAATTCAAAAATGAGCGCGCCTAAAAAGTGCATGTCATTCAATAACCTTAATTAGCCTTAATCATATCATATATTGCGGAGAAAAAAGTAAGAAAGAACAGAAAGAACGGCAGCAACATTACACAAAAGCACGGCACATGACGTTGCACTAAAGTATTCGCAGGTGCTGCGTGTTCGTTCGCTATGAAATGTCGTTGTTGTCTTTGCTATTATTTTGTGCTCCGATTTAGTTGAACAATGAACCAAGTACGCGATACAAGGCATTCCTTAGCTCCAGCGTAGGGCCGTGCGCAAAACCGGTGGAATTGTATATCTGGCTTAGTAAATATCCGGTTCGAGCGTTTGTGCGCGCATGGCGGGCTGATTACTAATTGCCGTTTGCGGTATTTTCGAAACCAGTGCTCAACGCGGTTGACAGGTAAGCTTTCCCGCGTTTGATAGGCCTTAACCCGGTTCCGCTTATTTCGCGCTCCCACCTCGCATCGCATTGGAAATTACGGCAACGCCCACGCGAAGTGCACCGGCAATTTCTATTCACGGCACACGCACTTTCTTCGCTGCGTGTTATCCTCGGGAGAAACCCCGTTGTGGCGCGGTGCGTGTCGTCTGCTCTCGTCTTCTGCGTGACGGCTGCCTGGCAAATCTGGGTGCGAGAGTTCGGCCCGCGGCACTGACAAGTCTCTCTCCATCTCCGTCACTCGAGGAAGAGGGAAAGGGCAGCGGAGGCTAGGCGCGGCCCGATTGTGTAGCAAGCGGCGGCAGATTTCGGCGCACGCCGGTAGGCTTTTCTTTTTCCCTTTTGGCGCTCGGTATTTTATCGGGCTGTCCCCCTGCGGCGGCGGCGGCTGTGGGGGAGAGTACGACGGCGACGACAACGCGGCGACGTTCGACGTCCGACGTCAGCGACGACGATTCGAACGGCGGGAGCTCTCCCCCGCCAGGGACCCGCCACGTGCTCGTCGTGGTCATATACGCTCCCCCGCGCCCGACTCTGCGCCGAGACTCGGGGCAGCCGCTGACGGCGACAACGTCGGGACCAGTTATCTTTCGCCTCTCCTCCCTTTAACCGCCTGCTGCAGTGGAGTGGCCACTTTCTCCCGTTTTGTTCTTTTGTTGGCTCGTCTTGGCTGCGCCCCGCTCCGGGCGCCGTATCAGCGACGTCGTAGTCGTCGTCTGCTACCGGCTCTGGCGTGTCGTCGGCGCTTGCGCCGGCACCCGGAAAACGGCAGATTTCGCTTCAATTTTCTTCCCTCCCCCCTCTTTTGCTCTAATCTCTCTCACCCTGCGGCCTCCCCGATTACCGGTCGCGTGGTGGTTGTGGTGCCGGCCTTCTGCCACGTAGGAAAGCCCTCCGCGCGCGCGTTGTTTTCATCGGCGGCCGAGTAGTGTGACTGACTCCGCCATTGGCTTTGGCTTTGGACGGCTGCAGTGTTGTGTTTCCCGGCGGCTTGATTTATAGTTGGCCCGACGGTATCTGGCGGCGGGGTCGACAGTTGGGAGGCGGGGAAAGTGCTGCCGACGACAACTGTGCGCCGCGTTTGTTGTATGTGTGCCATGGTGCTGCTGCTGCCGCGACGATGTGCCGCTGCTGCCGCCGCCGACTGCGGTTATTTCGGTCTCCGTTCTGGAAATAGCGTCCGCACCGGTGGTCGCTGGTGACCAAAGTAGTGCCGCACCGCCGCACTGCTGCTGCTTCCTCGCAAAGCCGGTCGGAGCCGATTGGATAACGCTTATAAAACTGTTGTCTGCTACTGCCGCCGCCGCCGCTGGGAGCGACGCTTGTGTTCCCTTATCAACGCCGGGGACCAGGAGGAGGCGATAACGGCTGCGGAGCTAGCAGGGACATCGGCGTAATCAACGGCCAAACCCCAGTGGTGAGTGTTCTCTCTCTAGAGAGAGAGAGATAAGCCCGTCTCGCGCGATCCGTCGTCTGACGCTCGTCTGCTGAGACCGTGGGGAGAAATTGTCCGAAATGCCTGACGGGTTGTCTATCAGTGTTCGCTTATCTTGCGGATGCGGTTGTCTGCCGAATACGGCCGCCGGAGACGCGCCCGTTGTCGACGTAATTATTGGGCGTGCACTCGGCGGTCTCGCGGCTAACGGCGCGCGGCTGCTTTTCCCGTAATTGCACGGCGTAAATAAGTTACGCGGGGAGGTTTCTTCTTCGCGTTGGCGTCGAATGTTTTATGCGTGTGGTAGCGCCCGTGCGTTTTAGCTAATCGGATTTTCTAAAGGTGGCTTTGTTTCGTGCTAGGCAGTTGCTCTGTTTTGTTTTAGGGTTGTAGGATCACAACCCGTTCACTAATCTGTTTCACTTTTTTTCTTCTTCTTCTACTGTTCTAAACGTTGTGCGTAAGCGTTGGGGATGGTTCGGGCTGGAAGCAAAGCACGGTTCCTGGCCTTGCGTAACTGGCTGGCGGCGCCTCTTGTCAGGCAGCGGTTGAGTGAGTCGTTCAGCCGTGAAGTCTGCGTTCACCCGAGAAACAACAATGGGGTTCTGTGAAGCCGCACTTTGTCGTTTGTGTGCTGTGTCTCCGATGTCCTAATTAGTTTCGCATGACGTGAAGCTGTGGGGGCTTCTAATTATGCGTGTGTTAATTAAGTCTGGGTGAGATCGATTCAGTAAGTACATTGACACTCTGATTCGTCTCCACCCCGGACGCACCAACTGGGTTTCCGGCGGTACACATTCAATCGTCAGCATTACGTGGTTTCGCTGCACAAATGGTGTTAGGTGCCTTAATTGAATTATTTGGAGCCCTACACACTACGACCCGCTTCATTGCCGACGTATACCATCTGCCTATTGCTTGTCAAATGTTGTCGACGCTGCACTCTATCCAAAAGAGCCTTGTTGGGCTGACTAAAACGAAATAATGTTCGGGAAAATCCGTATATCTATAATGAACAGCTTGTGCTTGAATTGAAGTTCACTCACTTGCGCAGAATGGCGCTTAACCTTATTCTACGGACTTTTCAGCGTGAACGACTGCTTTTGAGTGTGGTTATTGAAGCTGATAATTTAGTTTATTATTAAATGGGAACTTTGAGTTCAGCTGTCAAGTTGCCCATGTGCAGCTTTCCCGCTCATGGCAGTCCTTTCAATAGCGATTATTTTGCTGTTATTTAGCGTAATGGAAAGTCATTTTGCGCTGCTAATATTGGTCGTGAAAACTTGCTTTGAGCACAGTTTCAAGTCTTGCACGTTTTGCGGCTAGGTTCCTGAGCCATGGAAACTATCCCATAGAAATGCATGGGGAGTAAGATTTGACCGCGAATTGCACATAAAATGTTCAGAATCCTGGAAAGTTCTTCAAGTTTTTTCATCTCCAAGTTGACTTCTTCCTTTGTGCCAAATATCACTTTCCTGGAGTGGTTTCCCTAGGTTCCTGAGAGGTCGGAATTTTGAGCGAAAAAGCTGGGTGTGCTTTTAAATGAATGTTCAAAATCGCGTAATTTAAAGGAGAAAAAAAATAAGCTTTGAATGTATTGACATCACAACTTCTTAACGTATCGGGATTTATAGCCACCATCAGGTTGCTTTGCACACCTTGCTGTCTAGATGCAGCGCTTCAACTGGTCAAAACCAGTAGCGTCTTGAATTTTACGTTGCGCCTAGTATTGTGGAACTTTTCGCGAAAAACCGGCGTTATTTCAATAATTACACAGTATATAACGAAATCGCTTTATTCGAACCCTCGCTTTATACGAAGTGTTTCATGGTCCCCGCTTTGAACGGGGTATCGCTTATAACGAACTAAGTTTCCTGTCCCGAGTACTTTGTTTTAGCGAGTGTCGACTGAACTCGCCTTTTGAAGCAACTTGAAAAGCCTAATTTTTGTTCGTTTGAAACGGACTGACTGAGCGGTAGTTGAATGTCCTGATAGACTGGTTAAAATGTAAATATTCGCGGAATGTATAGTGTCACTAGCCCCTAGGACGTTCCTCTCTTCTTGCTCTTGTCTGCTTGCTACAGTCTGCAGCCTTCGCAGCCAGACAGTGTTTTAAAAGACTCACAAATCTTCTGGGCATATTAGGATCAGCAACGGTCCGTCCCTTGTTCCTTTCTAAGGATGGGTCGCACCCTGCACCCTGTACGATCCGGCTATTGCCCCAGGTGTCTAAACGCTTCCCCTTTATTTTGTAGCTTCCGATTAAAGTGTATCTAAAATTGCCTCTCTCAAAACTATTTTTTTTATCCAGTAATTGTTACACCTGAAAATTCTCACATCGCATTTTGTTCCAAATTACACGATTTTGGAGAATTTATTGGAGATACTAGGGGACAGCTTAACTCAGAGGTCTATTGTTCTGTCATAAATTTTATTACATTGATGCAACACTAAGCGTACCAAGAGTGCTGCATGCCGTCTACAAGTTCACTGAATACAGTTCAACGCGTGATAAAGCAATGCAGTACGGTGGTTGTTTTTCGTTTGGCAAGTGGCAGTGTACTTACTGCATGCATCGCCCAATGTGTGTGTGGTCTATCCTAGCATCGTTGTAATGCTTTCGAGAAACATTCGATCGACAAACTTTACTGATTCCCCCTGTCCGCAGAAAAAAAAAAAAAAAAAAGGTGATTGCCTCAGATGTTTAAAAACTTGTTTGCCCATGTTTGTTGAATGAAACAAAAAGCAGTCAGCTTCGATCGGAAGTTACTGTGAGGAAGGGATAACGGATGGTAGAGCTATACAGCCGCCCCAGCTAGCCGAATCGGTGACGCATCGGACGAGTATATTTGTATACATATATTTGAACGTACAATAAAGTGCCACTGAAGCTGGGTTGAAGAAAAACTTTTCTCCTCTTTCCTCCGTGCCTGGGATAACGCTGTAGCCGTCGGCAACGAATTTACGCCGGACCGGAATTTGAAGAGCGCGGGAGATAAAGGTCAGCCTTTAGGAATACCAGAGTTTCTATTTTAAATTCTGCGGGGGTGCGGGGAGCCGTTATACTTGGCTCGGGCGGTTTTTGTGGCCCCATAATGTAACGGCTGTGCGCTTGTGCACCGTGTCCCGAAAGTGTTTTTTTTTTTTTTTTACGTTAAAAAAAAGTGTTCCGCGGCCCCGCTGAGACCGCAGCAAACCGTCATCAGATAAGGTAGAGAGCCGAACGGAACAGTAATGCTATCAACTGTACAGTAAGACAAAAAATTGCGCACGAATTCGCCTCTGAACCACTCCGTGCCGCGCATACGCATGGGAATAACAGTTAGCTATAGCGGCAGTAATAGGGGTACGGTTCCGGGTGGTGTTCTGATTGATTGATCGTAGGGTTTAACGCACCGACGCAGCGCAGGCGATGAGGCGCGCCGTAGGAAAGGGGGGGGGGGGGGGGGGCTCCGGATTAATTTTGACCACCTGGGGATCTTTAACGTGCCCCGAAATATCGTGCACACGGGCGTTTTTTGATTTTCACCTCCATCAGAAAAGCGGCCACCGCGGCCGGGAATCGAACCCGCGACCTCGTGCTCAGCACCGCAACGCCTTAGCCACTGAGCCACCGCGGCGGGTGAGGGTAGTGTTCTTCCGAAGTGCGCTAGTGCAGTTTAAAGCGTTCATGAACACAAAATAGAACATAGACCTGAAAATGTAACTTTGGCAGCCCACTCAGCTGCATTCCTACCCTGAAAAACGGGAAATTTTTTAAACACAAGAAATGTTTAAAAACGTTCCAATTTCGTATTTGATTAATTCATTCACTTCAAATTTCATGCTCTACGACGAGAGAAGTGACGTAATCTGGGTCAGAACTAAAAACGTAGTTATAGGTGTGTTATCTGCACATTAGCATTCAAGTGATACGGTCAAACGGAACTAAAGGTACCGGCAATCGGGCTGTCTCTGCATTTTGTCGGCGGCCGCCGCCAATCGTGCAGACAAAATCACGTGACGTCGTAAACACCCGGCGAGAAGCTGGGCGGTTCGTCGTTTCCCCTAACATCTTGCTTATTTGTTGGAAGTTTGCGTAAAAATTTGCAGCATTGTTATTGAGAGGCAGCAGTCTTTTTTGAAGATGAAACAAACTTGTATTTCGTCTTGTTGGCCCGCTTAATGTCAATCCGCGCGAGGAGCGTCACTTTACCCGTCCGAATGAGTGCCACAGATGCCGCTGGGGAGCTAGGGGGTCGAACCGGCGACCTGGGGTTTAGCAGCAGGATGCGTGCGTGAGTCGGCGCGCACGGTGAGGGAGGTCCACCGAACACGGCCTTCGCGTAACTGCAGTGGCGAACAACAACAGGTCCTCGCATCTTGCGACAACACTCTTGGCAGCCCCCCCTTGTTGCTTGAGCTGGCGCCGTGCCAGCGGCGCACTGCTGCATGGTCCCCCCCATCGAGGTAACGCTCAAAGGCAAGCTGCTGCATGCAGTCTGGCTGGCTTACAGTTGCGACAGGCGCATTGCATGACGTTCTTCTACAATACTGTACTCTCGGAGCGTATACATAAAAATTCCGAGGAACAATTTGCGCCAGTGGAAATTCGTGTTAGCACTGATTTGTGCCCCAACCGAGCGTTTCTCTTGCAACTCAACCCTCGCCATCAAGCGGTGCAGTGGCGTCCAGGTATACTTACTTCATTTTTACATGATCGTCATCACTGTGATATGTGCTATTCTTCGGCCCGATCGCTGGAATAAACGACTGCGCTGAATCTTTGACTTTTAAGATTACGTGTGTGTGTATTTGCCAATCCAGACTTCACGCGGTGAATGAGTTCAGTTTTGACTCGAGATGTTGTGTTTTGTGAAATTTTAAAGTGCTTGTTTGAGAAAACTGAGTCTTTTTGTCTTAGGGCAGTACGTAGAGCGGGGGACAACGGCATAACCGCGGATATTTTGGAGGAGGGAGGAGATGTTGCACTGGAAAAGCTCGCAGCACTATTTTCGGAATGCTTATGGGCTCAAAAAGGGCCCATAGCCTGGAAAAAACGCCAACATTATTCTGATTCATAAGAAGGGAGATCCCAAGGACCTCAGGAATGATAGAACCCGGCAGCCTACTCTCACTTGTTCACAAACTGTTTACCAAAGTTATAGTGAGCTGCATAGGTAACAACCTGGATTCCCAACAACCCAGGCAGCAGGCTGGGTTTAGAAAAGGGTACTCAACCATGGGTCACGTCCATGCCGTAAATCAAGTGAGAGAAAAATCTGCAGAGTACACTAAACCCCTTTAGATGGCATTTATAGATAAGAGAAGGCGTTTGATACCGTACTCACCGCAGTCGTGCTAGCAGCTAGCAGCAGAGACCAGGGAATAGAGGAAACCTACAAAAGTCTTCTATAAGACACATATAAGGGATGCACGGGCAGCATAACCCTCCACAAGCAAAGCGATAAATTCCCGATCCGAAAGGGAGTAAGACAGGGGGGCACCATATCGCCAAAACTGCTCACAGCATGTCTGGAGGGGGTATTCAGAAAGCTTGACTGGGAAAAAGTAGGATTAAGGATAAACGGGGAATACTTGAGCCATTTGAGGTTTGCGGACGACAGAAGATTCTTGCTGAGTGAGGCTGCAGAAGACATGCAAACAATGCTTGAGGAAGTACAATCAAAAAGCACGGCCGTGGGGCTAAAAAAATATGAATAAATATAAAGTATAGAGGAATAAGCATACCAAAAGCGTCCTCTTCAGCTTAGGGAATGAAATGCTAGAAGAAGTAAAAGAATATAACTACCTCGGACAGATGGTTAGTGCTGATCCCAACCACGAGAGAAAAATTCGTCGCCGAATAGGTATGGACTGGGTAGCACTCGGCAAGCACTCCCAAATAATGAAAAGCAAGCTTGCTCTTCTGTCACTCAAGGGAAAAATCTACAACCAGTGCATACTGCCAGTGATGACACACGGAGCTGAAAGTTGGCGCAAACAACTAGAAAGAAAACTTTGGTCGGCTCAATGGGCCATGGAACGAGTAATGTTACGAGTAACACTCACGCACAAGAAACGTGCTACCTTTATCAGAGAAGAAACTAAGGTAAAAATCGTAGTTCAAGTAAAGAAAAAGAAATGGCCATGTAGTGAGAGAGTGGGTACCCAGAGATGGGTCTAGGAGGAGGGGAAAGGCCGACAACGCGATGCAAGGGTGAAATGAGGAAGTTCGGAGGCAAAGAATGGACTCAAGCGGCGCAGGGCAGGTGCGGTTGGAGGTCTATGGCAGAGGCCTTCGTCCGCAGTGGACCTGAGTGTGTTGTTGATGATGAATTTTGCACAACGAAAGTTCCAGCGGGGGGGGGGGGGGGGGGGGGGGGGGGGGGCTCGTGGTTGAGATCCACGCAAAATTTCACGCGTTCCTCATGGCCAACACATTGCGTGAACCTGTGTTCCGCTGAAGGCAATGCGGAAGCATCTGACATTTAGTTTAGGGCGAATGTACGCAAAGTGAATTCCGTCTGGAGAGTATTCTTATTTTATTCAGATAAAAAAAGAAGCAAAAAAAAAAAAACATTTGACTGCCCTTTCCCCGGAAAATTTTCGCCTTTTTTTTTTTTTTTTTGTTATTGCTTATATCTGTAGTCTTGACTCAGTTTGCGAGCCGAAGCGGGCGATATACAGAAAGCGACGCTTCGCACCTTATCGCAGCAGTGAAACGGGCCGTGGCTTGCCAATGTCTCCTGTGCGCTGCCAGCAGCAATCTCGAGTGTGCTCTGACAGCAAGGAAAATCGCACCGGCGCTTGCCCAGACCAACGTTTACTCGAGATATAATTCTGGTGCGCTTGCAGAAGGCATTGCCAGTAATCATCTGCAGCCGTGCCCGCTCTCTGGCAGTTATGTGCGACTGCACTTGGTTATACGAACCGATAAGTAGTGGTACACGGCGAGTGTGAATTTGCAAACTGAGAGCGTTGTGCGGGGTTCTATTCTTGGCTAGTTAGTCGCGCGTGGTGAGGCAAACTATACGTTGCGCAAATTGATAGGGACTGCGAGACACCGCAGAGGTTACGAGGTTACGCAAGAAAGGCAAGCGCTTCGTTTGGCCCCTGTTTTGTGACCTTGTGAAGGACCGGTTCTCTGCATTGCGATGGGTGAGGCAAGTTTCTAGCGTGTACGAGCGAACCAGCCCTGGCTATGTACGGCGCCTCCTTGCCCCACGGTGGATGAGGGCCCCGTGGCGGTCACAACTTGTGCGGAAATGTCGAGAACAAAATTTTGTTAGAAAGCGCTCGAACACGTGGGCGTGTTACTGGATTCTGCAGTCACTGTAGAATCTTGCTCGTTGGACGTCGCAAGTCGGCATGCCGGCTGTATAAAATTGCGGAACATCCCGATTTTATTATTATTCAACGCACTTTGGTAATGCTGGTTGGAACGCAGCCGCAAAACTAAGGACAATCTCGTGGAGATTCAGGGTTCTGTTTCGAAAACAGAACCGTTGGGTGTTTTAGTGACTGTTTCACCACTAATCGCATAATATAAAAAAGGGAGTGGAGTAAGTGTACGTGTGTGTGTGGAGTGTGGGAGGATGGGGGGGGGGGGGGGTGTAGTATTGGAACAGGATCGCTATCGTTTTTCGGCTCGCTTTTTTAATTTACTGAAGGGGTATACCTTCCTGTCGTAGAGCATTGGGAAACGTCAGTTTACTTAATGACGTGGGTAAAAAACTCAATTTTGACGCGAAAGGCTAATCGTGTAGCGTCTATAGTTATTAAATTTCTAAGGTTGCAAGGTTCTGTGGTGGTGTCTGTACTCCAACGCGGACTTGTTTGTATTACTAATCATGATTGGAGGAAAACTCGCATTACCGAAGATTACACTTATCGACTGCCGCGTGCAAGGGGCGGTGATTTCTGGAGGTAGTGGGGTGTGAGAACGTGAAAACCGCTAGTGAATTTCTCGTGTGCGAAATTGAATTGGGGGTAGAGGAGCGACTTTTTGGTGGCGCCGTGGTGGCTGCTGGCAATCGATTCAATAGGGCGGGGTCCATTCGCTGCACGACCCAGCAGCGGTCTTGGCTTTTAAATCAGTCTCTGACAATGCCGCGGTCGGCTGTGGGCTTTCTTTCGATCGACGGGGCTGTAGGCACAAGAATAGGGCGCCGTAACGCACCACATGCGACCCGTTCGACCCATTTGGTTGTGACGATGGCCCAGTTCCTTTCTCCTTCGAGGCAGTGGCGGGGCTGCAGGGTTTCATTTTCTCCTCATTTCTTTTGGTGGCAGTTATTTGTCGTCTAGTGTGGATTTTACACTTCGCCGAGGGAGCGTTAGTCTTCAGTGAGCACTTATCTTTGACTTTCCCCTGATCTTGTTTTTTTTTTCCGCCGCCTTTGTTTTGATTCGCATGCCGGCATGTGCAATGTATACCTCCAAGGGAAGTTTGGGAGAAACCGTTATAGTGACGTCACGCATACACACCGATTTTGTCATTAAGCCTAACATATCGTAACTTGTGGTAGCTTCCTCGTGGATGTCGAGAGTTTTTTAGCTAAAATGGCGACGTGGTTTCGTAGTTTTTGGGTGCGTTGCGCTGCTACCCAAAAAGGTCATGGGTTCGTTACTCGGCCGTGAGCGTAATGTTTGCTTGATGGCCGCGGATAATGCGAAAATACCCACGCGCACAGTATTTCTTTTAGCACGATCCGAAAACCTGTACCGACAAGGCACGCCTTCAGCCCGCAGCGATTGCTGGGTGCCTAAAAAGACAAAATACAGGCGTGGTTTATTCAAAAGACGTACTGCTTTCTCCCAGTAACAGTGATGCAACTTCTTTCGCAAAATTTGAATAGATAATCGTGATCTTAACAGATGAAGCAGGGGTGATTTTCTAGCCGCTTTCTGGCGAGGTCCGTATGACGTCACACGATCTCGGTTGCGCGATTGGCTGCCGCCGAATAAAGCCACCGCCAAGAAGCATGACTGAGCGATTGCAGTGGGGTCTCTATTTCTGTTTGATTGTATCACCTGTATGATAACGTGCAGATAACCCATTGGTAATTCCGTTCCTCGTGCTTGCCCATATTACGTCACTAAATCGCGGGATTTGTTCATAGATATTGCGTTATTTTTTTTTTAACGTTTTTCATGGCTGGAACGAAGCTGAGGGGGTCACCGAAGCCTAGTTCCTTCAATTTTTAAGCAGGGTTGTATTTGTGAGCCGTGCTTAGTTCCCGCGTGGCTCTCGAGCCCTCCTGCGCTGCCTGTCACGCTGGCAGAGGCTTCCATCGCCCACCGATCGCTCGTCGCTCTCTTGAAGTGCGCCGGTGGCAGAGCGCCATCGCTACTCCCCGTCCCTCCCCTGGGAGCTTTTGTAATCGGACCTGTCTGTCCGTCAGCCATGCGCCAGGGCGCGACATCACCGCCCTCTCTCTCGCTCTCTTACGTTCATCTCAAGCGCACAAAAAACACGCACACAGAGGACAAGGACTAGTCCTCTGTGTGCGTGTTTTTTGTGCGCTTGAGATGAACGTAATGGAACACCAGCTATCCCGAACGCAAGCTCTCTTTTGCCTAGCACACTCTGCCACGTCCGGCAGAGATCGCCTCGCCTCGTCTGCTTCTTCGCGAACAATGTGCCCTCCTTCAGCCAAGGAGGATATTATCGTTTTGGGCAGGACGTAGTCGCCGGTTTGTCTTTTGTTGTATCTGCTGTCTTTAATGTAAATCGTTTTGGCATTGCCATATCAAGTGTCGCGCCAGTTCTGCATGCTCACCGCCAAATGGTGGCTTGTTGATGGAGGCAGCCAGGCGTTCTCCGGTCCTTTTATCTACTACGAGGCCTGAGTTCGCAAGAAATCGCCTCGCTATATATTTTTTTCTTGGTAGTTGGGTATGCACGAATCAATGGTACATTATGCCTGCGTGACGTTAAGTTTCATGTAAATCAAGAAAGCGCCGCATTCCATTAACGCTAAAACGTGCTTCAAGGTAGCGGGGGGAAGGGATCGGTTGCGAGGCTATTTTTGGCCCTAATCCAGAGACGTCTAGGAAAGCTCCAGCCGCAGTTTCTCAGTCAATTATCAAGGTTTGCGATAGCTACCACCTGCGTATGCATTCTTTCGTTTTTAGCGGTCTTTATCGCCTGTATGGCCACCGTTGGTCCTGCTCCGCATTAGCTGACCCTCATCTTTAGGAGGTCACCGGCGAAGAGAGTTAGTGCCGATAAAGAGGCACTCTTGCAGGGAACAGGAAGGGGGCATTACTGTCGCCATCTAAGGAACAAAATTATTCCACTATATAGCTGTACTTTACTGACAGGTTTGCTCTGAGTTCCAGATTTCACAAGCGCAGAATCGCGTAGAGGACGGCCATTTTTTTATCTTCTTAACGTGCACTTCCTCCGTTCACGTTCCCCCCCCCGCCCCCTTCTTCTCCCGTGACGTGAAATTAGAGTTTCACCTTTAATAAGGCGAGACACCAAGCCTGTCGCTGATCTCCTGAGCGCTTGGTTTCCTTTTTTAATTATATGTAGCATAAAAATTCTGAATAACTAGTTAAGCCACTGACTTTAAAATGAAGCTCGCGCTCGGAAAGTGTCAGGCGGACACTGTCCCCGTTCTGAATATTGAAAAGCGAGTCTAATTTAGGCCGTATTCGTTTTGGTTTTCGGTTCGTGCATCCCGTTCTTCCAATGTGTGCGTGCGTGTGTGAGTCTGAATTTCACGTAAGGAGGCGGCTGATAGGGGGTATATCTTATTTTTTTTCCGTTCCTGTAATGTGTAGTACAGCCTGGTTCTCTTTCTCTCTCTCTTTCTTTCTCTCTTTCTTTCTTTCTCTCTTTCTTGCTTTCTTTCTTTTTTCTCTTTCTTTCTTTCTTTATTTACTTTTTTTATTCTGCGCCCCATCCCCTAAATGGATTTGGGGGAGCCGAGTAGAAGGTGTGAACTCTGGAATGCAATATCCGCGATTCACCGAGTCGTCTCCACTCGAGGTCCAAGACGGTGGTGGTATTAGACCAAACCTGCCAAAACCCACTTTCACCTTCATTTATTCTGCTTCCGGCGTGCTTTAGCGCGTCATTATCCTCGTGGTGATAGATCGCACTCGATCTTCGTCGAGCTCGCGGCCGGAGTAGCGCGCGCGCCTTCTTCGCGATCATTCTCAATCTTCGGGGGTCGGGGTGTGTGTGTCCGGTGAGGCCAGCCACCCCGCGGCTGTGTGTCACCCACTGGCGTCCTCGCCGTCTGTACAGCGACCACTCGGCTATCGCTGAAGTACCGGGATTGCCTGCGTGGAACCGCGCGGCGAAGAGCTTCCTTCCAGGGTCTCGTCAACCCGCCTTCGTCACCTGACCGTACAGTCTGTCAGCCATGCCATCTGACCTGTACTGGGTTGGAATGTGCTAACGCCGTTCGGCCGCTTTCTACTTCATCGATATCGGTGCGTGACGGAAGGTTCGGAGCAGCCATCTGCCACGTAGAAGTAGTGCGCCTGGTACGTGTCTTGCAATCATTGCGTAGGAACGCCTTCATCTTTACCGTACGTTTCTTTTCTCGTTAGTTTTCTTCCTTCAGCTTTTCCGTCGTTTTTTTGTTTTCCTGTCCCATATTTTCAGCACAGTTGCAGGTTAGTAATCATGCCATGCCTCTGCTCCACACGCACACGCGCACGCACGCACGATTCGAATATTTATTTTGAAAGACGAGGGATGAATAAAAAAGTTCCGCTTGAAGCGATTCGCGGTCACTATAACGTCATTTTATTTTCGGTTGAACGGCACTTCCAGTGTTATCTTGGGGAACTTGATCGATTCAAGGGTGGGAACGATACACAAAGATCACCGCTTACACAGGTCAGAAAGAGCTATGTGGTGGGAGGCGCACTCGCTCCGCTGTCTAACAACTGCTGCTTTAATGCGGAAGAATATTTCTTGGCGTGCATAATAGAGTGCAAATTTACCGAGTTATTCGCGAGCAAAGGGCACGCAAGATTTACGAGGCGCGTAACATTTCACGGCACAATGAATGACGTGTCAGTGCCCCTTCGATGAGTCACGAAAAGCTGTCGTGTATACATTTCTGAATGATTGAGGGCGCCCTCCTTCCGTTTTTTTGTACGTGCGCGCCACAAAATAAGGGGGGCGGGGGGGGGGGGGGTTTAGAGTGAAGCTTGCTATGCCTCTACTGATGGCGACCATCCCATCACCAAAACACGCCCTGTTTCACGAAATAATAATAATAATAATAATATGATGATGAAGAAGAAGAAGAAGAAACATCAAGCGCCCCAAGCAAAAAACACTACCTGTCAGTTCGCCATTCCGAACATAGAGTTTCATACTAATATATACTAGAGGGAAATCTGGCGCCATTGCCTAGGGGAACCGCGCTTCGGCGAGCTTTCCGTCATGTACCGGGCAGGCACGTTCCACTTGTCCTTGGCATGGCTCATGAACAGGCTGAAAAGTTGTCTCTGGCTGCAAAAAAGCAACAATATTACTGCAGAAGGTTCATCAAATTTGTTTTGTTATAAAATTGAACCTCCAAAAAGATTAGTTTATCAGTGATTATGTAGAAGCTTCATGCATGATGAACAAGAAAAAAATATTACCTCTTTTTTGTTGATTTCGGCTTTGAGACAAAAAAGAAGCCTTATGGCTAGCTAAGACAAGTAGGCGAGGGACGTGGCTAGCGGCAATGGCGCCGTCCACGGCGGCCCGCGACTGCAGCGACAGATTTCCCTCTAGTATATATTATAGTATGAAACTATGATTCCGATGTTGTCGAAGCAGGTTCGCGTTTTAACCATTTTTCTTTTAAGAAAGGGGCTTTGATTTTTTAAATATAAATCATTGGTTGTTAGCACCGTGTGTACGTCTACCCCCCTCTCCCTCCCCACTATGTCCGTCCGTCCGTCCGTCCTTGTGTAAGCGGTCTCTTATCTCTCCGTAATGCACCGACGAGCGCTGTTTTCGACGCTCCTGCGCGTCGAGGTATGTTCCCCACATTTGTAGCAGTTAGAGAAGCATATCAGCGTCAGGGGGGGGGGGGGGGGGTAATAAGGGTGGTTAATAGGGCGAGGAAGCAGAGGTGGGGATGGCGTCTTGTGGGCGACAAAATCCACCCGTTTGCAAGTCGTACAAAAGCGCTTGTGTATATGGGTCCGGAGTTTACGCGTACGCTGCGTGCGCATCGCGTTAGTATGCCAGGCAGCGCCGTTACGCACATATGCATAGAATTGCCTGGATATGAGATTTGCGCGAAGCCTACGAGACTCGTCTCCCTTTCACTAATGCATGAATTCCTGGTAAGGAGGCGCATCTCTTCGTATAGATGCCCATAAAAAACCTAGTGTAGTTGTCTCGCCTCTCAGCGCATGGCGTCGTGATGACGTGATACTTGCGACTTCACTCCGATGCAGCTTGCGTGATTCGTTTACTAGGAAGCATTCATTAGACACGCACGCGCACACACAACCCACTGCCACTGTCGGTAATAAATGTGGCGATGGGTATTCCCTAATTGAGTCTTTTTTTTTTTCATTCGTTACGTTTAATTAATCATTTTTAGCTACTGGCTTAATCAAACAACGCGTCTCGAAGAAAGTTGCATGCTACGTTTGAGCTTCTCTTTCTCTGTGTGCTACGTGGGTGTGATGTGCGAAAGCAGGAATAACTTTTAGCACATTGGCCCTTCGGGAGCAACAACTTTTCAGATAGGTGGCATGAAGCAGCGTTTATGGCGAGGCAAATAACCTGTGAGCTCTCCAGCGCGGATTATTCACGTGCGTTGCTCGTGCTTCTTGGGGGTTTATCCGCAGACTAACTATGCATTGTGCGTTGCCGTGGAAGAGCGCTCGATCATGAACCCATTGAGCGGCGAATTCATCATTGTGGTTTGTTGACCTTACTGGAAACGTTGACCTTTTCTGGTCATATTTTAGGATTGACGTCTTCTGGGTGTTCATTGCGTACAGAGTTGTAACGTGCGCGTCTATCAGTCTTCAGGGAGCGTTTAGCAGCGGCCGTGTGTAGCTCCCCGGCTCGTTAGATTTTTTGTGACTGATTATTGAGAAGTTCGTGAACATCGTTAAAAGTATTTCGTTCGGTCATTATCCAAGCCGAGATCTTGTTTTGTGGGCTGTTTAATCCGGCTGTTACTGGTTACACTTGGTGTGAGGTGAAATTTCTACACTTCGCGAAATTTGTTTTTGAGCAGCTTTGCATGGGGGATTGCTTGGACGTGCGAATACTTTACGGGCCTACGAGGCAGCGTGGGATTTACAAGAAGCGAAACCAGGAAACTCGTTTTTCCGGGATGCAGTTAATTTGGGCGTGGTTATGAGTGAACTTAAAGGAAAAATATGGGTGTGGACTTGGACGCTACAACCAATGCGGTCACTTCAAAAGGCAAATGAAATATGCGGGCATCATTGAAAACTCGTGCAAGCGTTTTTCGCTCCCTCGGAGTGTAATTCCGGCTCATCCTGCTGTAACTTCCACGTCAAGTACAGAATCAGTCGTTCGGTCAGTCAGTCCGGCCAACTTTTCCTCGGCTCCATTTTGTTACGCCACTTCGTATTGCGTACACTGATGTCAAGGGCGTGTAACAACGGAACAGGCCTAGCTGGTCTCGTGTTGTCCTCCGGGGTTGCGGTATTGCTCAATGCCGGCTTGTCGACACATGCCACCGACCCGGTACCAATCGGCAGGCTATAATCACCGTCACGACGTCGCCACCGCCTTTTCCTCGTTCGCCGCTCTCCGCCAACACCGACGACGCGGAAGGAATTCGAACCTTGCTTACCGGCGATGCGCGAAAAAAAAGGAACTCGGAAAACTTTTTCGCCGCTCGGCAGCTGAGCAATTCGTGACGCGGGACTTCAAGCGTGTGACAAAAGGAATTCGCGGGTTGCTTCTTGGTGTAGGTATTCGTAGCGCGCGTAGACAGCTCCTCCGAGCGTTCTACATTCGCAGGGTGTGCGAGACGGAAGCGCTGGTTCTCGGCCTCACGTGAGCAGTCGGTCCGACCGTCCGTGGGACCCCGCGTGCGCGAGGAGCGGCTGTTTGTTGGTGCGCATCGCCGCGAGGACTCGTGTCGCAAGCTGTGCTTCTTTTTTTCCTCGAATACGAGCGCTGATTGCATAGTCCGCCGCTGAGGAAGAGGCCGGCGGTGGCCTTCGCGTGATGCCGTCCGCGCGATCCCGTCCACGTCAACAGGCTGCTGGTGCGGTGCAGGGCGGCTCGGGAGTTGGCTGTGCCCTGCTTGTGTCTTGGGACCCGCTGAGCACCGCCGACGTGCTTTGGTGTTCATGCCGCGAGTGGCTTGCACGGCGTACGTTAAAAGCGGCGGTACACTGTATGGCGGGAAATTCTCTCTCTCTCTCTCTCTCTCTCTCTCTCTCTCTCTCTCTCTCTCTCTCTCTCTCTCTCTCTCTCACACACACACACACACACACGCACGCACACACGCACGCACGCACGCACGCACTGCCAGCCATTCGACGGAAGCGCGGAGGGGCGGTGCCGTCAATCCCTCGTTCGTGCATAGCGCGAGATCGGTTGTATGCGCACACACCTCGGCTTGACGAAGAAAAGGACGTTCTCTCTCGTGGGCTTTTCTCAGCTGTGACAGCGTCGCTATTAGACTGCCATAGGATTTTTGGTCCCTTTTCTAATTCATTTACCGTTAACAAGTCACTGCATTTACGCTACATTTCTGTGCCGTCAATGACTGGAGTGTGACAATGTTATGGGACACAGGATCCAGCAGAAGCAGCAAAGGGCTTAGGTGCTTATGAGCCAGTGGACAGCGCTATATTTTCCAAAGCGGGTCGCAAAAAGTGAGACACCGGGGACGGGAAGGCGCGCTGCAGGGCGAGTGCGTTTGTCTCTGGGGTCTTGTTTTCGGCGCCGTGTTAACTTGAATCCGTTTTGACTTGGCGAATATGGTAAGGGCCGATGAATATCCGATGTGCATCTTGCCCCCAGGCGACGGGTGGCAACTTCTGCGACCAGCAGTGCCGTACCATATCTGGACACTTCGATTGGCCAGTCCGGGATAGTTCCGAGTAGTTCGCGGGCAGCCCTGGGGCCGCTCTCGCAATGAAAATTCTACAGCTAAATAAAATACGGAGCTGCTCTCGGGCAAGGGTCGTTCAGTCGTAAATGACAAACCGAGGAGAGTTAAAATTAACCTTTGCTGCTCCGTAGAAGGCGCATACATCTGCTTCGCGTCTGCGGATCGTAGACGACACGCGGAGGAACACGTTTTCTCCGTCCTCGGACGACAGGGGCGGCGGCGGCGCGCCCCAAAAGAGTGCGCTTGTCTGCGCCAGCCGGAAGGGCCCATCCAAAACGCATTCGTGCGGGTGTTTTCGTGCTTTTGTGTCGCGGCAGTTACTTCACGATTCGGTCAAGGTCGTCACGATAGCGGCGCGTGCTTCTCCCGAGCGGAGCTTTTTGAATGGCCGAATAGGGACCGCCGCACGCACGCTGAGAAGAGCGGCTGGGTCGCGATGATGGCAGGGTATGGGTATCACACGATGCAACCTGCCCAGCCGGACCGGTCAACCGGCGTCTCCGTTGTGTGTGCGTTGCACGCTTGGTTGGATTCGCATCGCTCTGCGTCGATTGCGTGTCTTGCGGTAATTTCGCGTCGCACGTGTACTTGCTACCATGCCGGCATGCCGTGTTGCGGGTCTTCCCCGACTGCCTGGGCCTTTGTAAGCCACGATGCGTGCGCCCAAGTCAAATGTGGGTGGATCCTGATAGGGACTAAATTGTTTTCCTTGGTGCACGCTTCTATCGAAAATGTCGAGTGTTGCCACATCCTCGTCTTGGTACATAAAGCTTCCAAGCCGCGTACCGACTGTTTCTGACGGTAAAGGCACGATCATTGGAAAAATTAAACGGACACAGCGTTTGGAGAACGCGCATTTGTCTAAAGAAGTCTGCATTTTCTCATGTTCGACTGAGAAGTGGAATTTTCAAAATTTTGCTCTCTACTTGTTACATTGGCAGTCGTACGTCATTAAATAGACGAGACGAAAATGCAAAAGTTATTCGTGCCATTTTTTTTTAGGAAACATTAGAATGCAATAACATACGAAAAAAGCTGCCTTGTTAACACTTTTGCTTTGTAAATAGCCTGGGAAGTCGGTATTTTTGAAAGGAAAACTCTTGCGTCAGGAATAATAGCTTTTTTTTTTTTTTGCAGTATAGACAGCCACACGTTGTTTGCGATTTAGATTGTAGCAGAAAACCGTCGACAATTGCCCAGTAGTACAGTAAGCGCTCAAACTACGAGTGTAGTCACGCAGTGACTTCACCGCATTGCCTCGAGGGCCATAGAAAAGCGCGTCGTATAACGCTCAACAAAGTAACAACGTGAGCTTCAAAGGGAGTATCAGCCACTGAACTAACCTGATTTGGCGCCTATTTTATGTTCTCTGCAAACGGGACACATCTAATATTTGCCTACAACGAGCTAAAATTTCGTTGCAGCAATTCTTAGGACTGAATTCGATATGCCGTAACACCCTGTCTCTTTGCACGCGGGTTCCGAAAACCCGGAACTATGAGCACGGGAAGTAGAAAAAAAAAGTATGCTGCGTTGCTGCGGACAAGCTTGTTTTGGGCGATCAAAGCGCTTTGACGTTGGCGCTTTTTTTTCCCCAAGTGCGCGGTAGGCGAAGCTTACGTTTCACGGAATTCCAGGGTATCGCGTGGCAACGCAACGCAGACGTGTTTTTTGTTTTAAAAAAAGAAAAAAAAAAGCAGAAAAGAAAGGAAACAGAGGAGAAAAACATCAAACTAACTTGCATTGTGTTGGCCGCCCCAAAACAATTCCTTGTTTTTGTCGCTTCGCTCGATCATGTTCCCTGTTTGGGAATTCTGCGTTTCCTTTTGCGGTAAATAAGTCGCGAAAACATTATTTGTGTGTGTTCGGGCGAGCTCATGATTCTACGGCCAACTGTGTGCAAAACGGGCCGATTTAAGTTTAAATTGGGCTTAAAATTATGCGCTTTAAAACGTAACGAACTTTTTTCTGTTGAAGAATGTGTTTTTTTTTTTTCGTCTCACTCTTTGCTCCGCACAGTAAATAAATAGTTACTGGCCGAAAGAATAGAAGTACCGTACTTTCACGCGCATAACCCGCCCCCGCATATATTCCGCACCCCCACTTTCAACACGCCGGAAAAAAGAAAAAAAAAATTCTCGCGTATTGCCAGCACACTTGATACAGGAAAGGCTGCACCAAAGCTAATGCTCAAGCAACACATCACACAATATGTAGACAGAAAAGCGTATATTTAGCAAGTAGAATACAGTGGACCGCAAGGCGAAAGCCACAATTCACTCAGTGTCACTGCTCTCGCTAGAGATATCACTTGAGCCGCAATCTTCATTGTACACAATGTCATCTTCTCGGCACAACTGCATTGCCGCAAAGCTGCACTGAAGGAAACACACCGTGTATTATCCGCACCCCTACTTTGCCACTGCAATTTTCGCAATTTTGTTGCGGGTTATACGCGCGAAAATACGGGTACACACTACTTATTCTCCGGGGTGGAAATTGCGTTTTGGCAAATTCTCGGAAAAACAATGAATCATGCGTGATTTGGTATACTATAAACATGAATTTGGAGCAGAAAAGTCTAGGTACCTTTAAATAAAGATATAGAATACGCGAGCATTTTGCAGGCCGACGGAAGTTTCGCTCTCATTGTGGCTACTAATTCTCGACTTGCTCAAGTCCTCCTGGGTTAAATAAAGCTTCGAAGAGTTTTTCATTGTTGCCCTTTAGACGAGTCCGCGTCCACGCGGGCATACAACGGCATCTCTTGTGGAGTACATTCCTGCAGCAGGCCATTTGAGGAGCACGCTGTGCGCGCGTTATTTTTAGGAAGGGAACAAATTGTATCACGCTTGATGCAGCGTGCATCTCGGAGAAGAAAGCCTTGCAAGTGGCGCAATGTTCGCTCCCGCCCGGGGCTCGCAGCCAAGCCATGACCCGGGGCTCTCGCAGCGGGCGCAGGGAAATATTTCACGTCAACTGCGAGGTTTCTCGAAGCGAGCGAAGCAACTTTATTGAAAATGCCTGCAGAACGATTAGCCCTCCCATGTAAGGAAGGCGTCACCGTGACGCGGCCATGACGTCTTCCCGGCTGTTGGCGCCTCTACTCCGGCCGCGGCCTCACTACTCCCTTTGGTCGACTGCGCCTGCCCCTGTTTTGGGGTGGCAGCCTCCCTCCGGTTTCGCTCGGTCGTTGCCTTTCGAGGGCCGCCGAGATCTGCTGGACGGCCTGGGCTTGGACTTCTTGATCGTAGCAACGCATTGCGGCCTCGAGAAGCGGTGGGATCGTTGTCATCGTTGCAGCTTGCTGCGGGTTCTTGGCACAGTCCCAAAGGATGTGAGCCGCAGTGGCTCTCTCCTTTCGGCACACACAGCAAAGGTCACTTACATAAACACTCGGACATATGTGCTTCAGCAGAACCGGGGTGAGTAACGACCCTGTCTGTAGTTGTCGATATATTACTGCTTCCTCACGGGTCAAGCCCGGATGAGGTGGTGGCATAGTCCTTCTATCTAGTCTGTACCACTTCACGATTTCATTGTAAGAGGTCATCCTGTCCTTGGTTTCCCACCACCACGTCGGGTCGACCGCAGTAGCAGCGGCACGGTTGAGTTTCTCGAAAAAAAAAAAAAGATAATAAGGGCTGCAACCCTCTCTCCTCGTAGACAGTCGTAATATGAGAACGAAGGGCTTTCCAAAAGAAGGCGCATGAACCGTGTGCGCGATATATATATATATATATATATATATATATATATATATATATATATATATATATATATATATATATATATATATATATATATATATATTTATATATATATATATATATATATATATATATATATACATACACACACACACGACACGATGGTCTTTGGGGGCAGCCACATTGTACGTCTGAAAAACAACGTAGCCATGCTAGCTGAAATTCAACCCCCATAGCTTTTGCTGATACTTGTGTTATAATCTTGGTTAACACAGATTTAAAACAATTATAATTGCTACTTTGTACACGATGACTCACAACAACCCGACGCACGTATGCACACACGCAGCTGCCATGGTGTGGTGTAGAACTTTGATTTTATGATTATATGCAAGCGAAGGTCATAAACACGTAACATTTGAAAATCGAGTTATATGTCACGTGCCTCATGACGTAACTGTAGCGCTGTTTAGATAAAATATAGGAGCACGCCGTTTCCCGATTAGTTAGTTTACGTCTACAGGCTTACGTCCACCAGCCAGGCGAAATTGCTCCAGCAGCCGTAATTGCTGGAGCAATTGGAGCCGTAATTGCTCCAGCAGCCGTAATTGCTCCATTCCTGATATTACCCGAGCTCACTCTGTATGCATTTCATAGACTGTCGTAAAATATAGGCGAACTCCCGGCTACACGTTCGTTACTATATCACTCGGTTGAACCAACAGGCACTTTACTTCCACTATCACGTTGTAGCTGTTAATTTCACTCTCACCCGTGGTGGTACCCAACTTCCCCTCGAACTCGACTCCTCCCGTTTCGCGATAGCTGAACGACTTCAGCCACGCCGCGTTCTGGTGCCGGTAAAAAAGAAGGGAGCTAGGGGGGAAGGGAAACGAATGGGGTTCCGGTCAGAGAGCGCATTACTATATCCGAAAGGTGGAAGCAGAATGGATGGGCCGTATCGTTTACGGGCCGCGTCGGCGTGTAGTGGTAGCGGTAGCCCGTGCGGCCGCGCTGCCGCAGTCCTAGCCGGGCACACGCCCGAGGGGCCAACGTTACGCGCTCCGCGGGGCCGCATTGCAGATGCCGCCGGCTTCGAAATATTCTTTTTTTCTCGTCCGCTCGCTCGTGCCTCACGTCTGCTTTTCCCTCTCTTCCACCCCTTCTCTCCCTTTTAGCCCACCTGTCTTACTAGGCGCGCCACGCCCTAGGTAACGCGTGACCTAACGACGGGGTCCGCATTTTTTCTCGTCTGCCCTCCTCTCTCTGTGTCCCGAGGTAGTAGAAGTCGTCGGGAAAGGGCTTTCCTGGATCTACGATTTTTCGATCTCTTTACCTTCTGTTTTTGCTTGGTGCTGTATGGCAGCGCGGCATTTTACCGCCGTCGGGCGGCCGGGCGGCGGGTTGGCCGGTGCGGTCAGTCTAATCGGGCAGGCGACGCGCGTACACTACCGACTCGAAAGGGGACAAAACGATGTTCGTCAACGCGTTTTCTTTTTCTTTTTTTGCGTGTGCCGATAATCGTGGGCAGAAATTAGTGCCGGTTGCTGGGCAAGACGGTTACGAGCGGGTTCGTTATATTGCGCGCGAATTTCGAATCGTGGCACGACTGGCGTGGGTGGTGGGTGTGGGAAAGGGACACGAGAGGCGCGTCTGCATTTTTACTTCGGCCCACTGGCTTCGGGTTCCGCGCCGAACAAAACGGAGCAGTGACAGATAGTGCAGGGGTCGTCATTTCGTACGGGTTTCGCGCGCGTACTTCCGACTCATTTTTTATGCCCTATCTTGCCTATCCCCGACTCAATTGTGCGTATATCAGACGCAGTTGCGCGTTATTTCAGACTCACTTCTGTGTGTATTAGTCTTCGCAAATAGTTGAGCCTCATGTTCTTTTCGCTGCCGACATTGTTCCTCCATATAACCGAATGTTCATTTGTATGTGCACCGTCTCCATTCGTTACGTAACCTGGCTGAGGAAACTATCCCCTTCATACAGAGCCGGATCCAGGCTTATTTTGGAGCGAGGAATTGGAGTTATGGAGGGGGCATTCCCCACTCCTCCTGTTTTGTCCAAATCCACCGATCCTGTCGCATCGTCGCCCGCGCTCGTAAAAACGGGCCGCCTGGAAAACGGATCGCATCACTGCATCCCCCTTGAAATGCGCTTTACTTTCTGCGTTAAGGACACCGGGCTTGGTTTCTTCTTTTGGGAATTGCGAAACTGAAGCTCTCGAAAAACCGGCCTATTGCAGTGACCCGAGACTGCCGTCATTTCCGGGTGGCTGGACCCCATTTGGCGCCCAACGTTGGCCGTCGTCTGAATCCGCGGCATTCACGGATAACTTGCTCGCCTCTGGGCACCCCAATGTCTCCGAGAGTGCGCACCAAGCAGGGACTTACAGCAGAAACAACAAACGCGTGTGTGGCGGGGGACATAAATAGTGTGCCTTTCAGTGGTGCGGTTGGCCGGTGGCGTCTCCGGCCCGTCGCCATGGCAACCGGGCGGCAAGTGGCCGTCGCGTCGACGTCGGAAAGCGCCACTCCGTGAAGCGCTTAGGGACCCCCCGCCGCCTCCCAATCCAGGGCGCTAGGCGAGGGCCCAGCACTCGTAGCACGCATGGGCGCTCGGCGCTCTTGCGAAGCGCTAAACCCGCTGACCCAGAAGGCGCTGACCGCGACCCGGCGTGTCAAGCCCGTCACCGACTAAGCAGCCTTTGCTCTGGATTAGTAGCTTCGCGCTCTGGTGATTATTTCCTAATGGTGAAGTTCTAACAACGTCAAAGAATTATGTGACGGGTTGAAGTGGAAACCCGCGTGAAAATATCTCTGCGCAGGTTAGAGTTGCGTGCGTACATTTTACGGCCTTTTCTTTTCATCTTAGTGGTGTTAGCGCCGAGCCAGCACCTTCTAGATAAGATTACAGGCATCTGCGCCCATCTAGGGCGGCTTTCCTTTTTTTTTTTTTTTTGCGCGATCACCACAATGCTTCTCGCGCACTTTATGGAGGCTCTTTTTTTTTTCATCTATTAAGAAGGTATACGAAATCTCGTCACGCGCGATATGACGGCTTTGAGCGGAGAAGGCCTCTTCCTGTCTAGACTGTTGGGCCGGGAAGAAATAGTGATGCAGGCGCGCCCGGCCGAGGCAGGGAGTGTTTCGCGCGCCGGGCGTGATGGTCGGCTCTGAATATAAAAGGATTGGCCAGCACTCTTTTCTCTATAGGCCGACCTCGCGAACGGCGTCGTAAAAACGGATAGTGCCACTCCTGCCTTTCGTTGTTGTTGCTGTTGTCGGTGAGATGGAACTTGCCGTTGCTACCACCCAAACCTGCCGTTTTGGCGCGGCTCGTCGTTCTACAGCCGACGTCGATCTTTATACGCAAGTAGACGTCACGGCAAAACAACTTGCGGCCGGCCTCGCCACTCTGGCGAAATCCGGTCGACGCGGCGTCTGCGCGATCATTTTCGAATGAAGACGTCTCCCCGGCTGCGGCATCCCCAGACTGAGTGTAGCGACAGAAGGGTCACAGGCAGATTGTGGAGATGCTTTTGTCTTTTTTGTAGCGCGCAGGAATGCTGTTTCGCGATGATTTGGTTGGGCTGAAAGGCGCCTAAATTAGGTTTGCTGCCGCTCCAATATAAATTGAGGGCGACAACCGGCTCATGGAAGCATTTGCAGTCGCTGTGGCAGAAGAGAAGAAAAAAGTAGCTTCGCTTGCGTTTCGCGGTGGCAGCTGCAACAGCTGCGCGTTGTTGTTCTGCACAAATCGCAGCGCAGAGTCGGGCGTTTATTCTCGGGGGAAAAAATGGGCACGTGGTACGTGTAGAGGGTAGCAGGCGACCGGTTCGGGGGTTAATCGGATTTAGCCCGTTCCTCCCGGCAGCATGTGCTCGACGACGCCTCGCGATAAATCTCGGCGAGTTATCGTTATTCATGGCCGCCACTCCGCGTTAGCGGCGCGACCTTGCGTTTCCGGCCTAAGTCGTCGCTGTGCACTCGAGGCGTATAGCGCGCCTTGTCGTGGGCGCGGATGCGCTGATCCAGAAGAGCTCTTCTTCCTTCCTTGCCTTGTCTTCCTTTTTTCCCACCATCTTGTCTCTCGCCGATCGACTCGTTGACACCCACAAGGCAGAAAGAAAGCCTTAGCCGTCGTCGGGATAAGGTTTCACTGACGTTGTTTGGACGTGTTGTTTAGAGAAGACGTCGGCATTCGACGCCCGAAATTTAAGGCGTTGTTGGTCCTTAACACGTCGCCTAGGTAACGAGGCTGACTTCACTGGTGGAGCATTCGTACCGAGGGTATGCTGTCCCCCTCGTAAGCTGAACAAGACGGCCGCAGGTTCGTTCCATTAGCGGAGGGTGAATTCCTCTACTGCGCATGCGCGACCGACCGGTAGTGAGGAGCGTCGCTGTATGTTTGCTGGTGCGTTAGAAACGGGCAACTGTTTGGCGATAAAAGAAAATGAGTGGTAGCAGCGTGAGGCCTTGCGGTGTACCGGTGGCGTTGCTGACGCGCTTGCTCAAGTCGGGCGAGTAAGGATGGAGATGGAGTCCGACAGCGGGTGTGCGGCCGGAGCATCCGAGCGGACTTCCAGCCCCGGGCCGAAAGAAACGACCCCGTGTACGTGAGCGCACGCCAGACTGGGCACGCGGGGTCAGCGGCGGTAGGCGTGTTGCTTCTTGTACAGCCGAGCCCGTTTTTTTAGTGCACACTGCGCACTTTTATTGGGTGGCAGTACGTGCTTCGTAGTGTTGATCGCAGAACAATACAGAGACGAAGAGACGAGATACAAGAAGAGCGCTACTACAAGTGAAGTTTATCATTCAGACACGCTTCTTAGATAACATCGGAGTATATATTTTGCATCGTATTGAAAGCGCGAACTATCGGCGAGTATAAGAGAAAGAAGACGATGGCACATGAGGGGTTTGTGTCGTTGTCTTCTTTCTGTTGTATTCGCCGATAGTTCCCGTTTTCCAGAGGCAAAACATGTATTCATTGTATCTAAGAAACGTGCTTGTATGATAAATCTCAGCTGTAGCAGACCCTCCCCCCCTCGTCGTTCGTCCCGTGCCTACTTCTGCGCTGAACGTTGCGAAGCATGGAATGGCGATAGACGGGCTGCTGTCATAGAGAAAGAAATACTTGTCTGCTGTACCGTGCTTTTGCTTCGAGCATGCGCAGTCGACGGGTTATTCCCCGTTCGTTGTTCGAGTTCGCGACTCAACAGCTGCGCCAAGGAGTCCGTGTCCACGCGTCGTACTATTACTGTTATGAGGATAAAATGTCAGTGCATATTAAGGACACTTCTAAATCACTGTGACGGTAACAAAATTTAATTTGCGCATGCGTACTTTGTAGACTTCAAGCGTTCTGTCGTGAGGCAGCTTGGGCTTCCGTCCATTTTGCTCCACCTTCTCTTCTTGGTTGTTTCGGGGTCTTCGTTCTGCCGTTTCGGCGGTGTTTCTGTTTGAGTTTTACTCATTTATTCAGTTATTTACAGGATAATGCTGGCTCGTTTAGGACTCCAGCAGAAGGGGACTGTATAAAGCACTAACTAAAAATAACAGTTGATCAATAAGAAAAATACCCGAGCCGTACGTGAGATCAAAACATGGGCCATGATTCAATTCGATCAATAGATTCTACCGCGCCGGTTAATGACTGCTTCAGGTACTTGCAGTCGTTTATTGTGCGCGGAAAGTATGAATAATTAAAAAAGAAGGACGTTGATCCTGGCGATATGCGGTGTTCGCGATTGCGTTTGCCAGTGCCGCGTTTCTCTTGTCGTAAGCCACGGTTTATCGACAGCTGGCTGTTATTCGAATGATTGAAGAGTGGCCGGATTTGAGCTTTTGAATGTTACGTTAGGTGGGGGGGGGTATAGGGGTATAGGGGTATAGTTGGTTTGTAAAGTGGGAATGGAGACACGTGTCAACTGTCTACTCTCATTATTCCTGTCATGTTTGAAACATACTATTGTTTATTGCTGTCTGCGTGCACGCAAAACGAACAAATCTGATGCTGAGAAATTCCTTTGGAGTGTGGAGCATGTACTCGTACAACCTCTTATTATTGCGTAAGGTTGGAGGGTAGTACGTATTCGACGTGGTGTGAAGGATGGGGGGGGGGGGGGGGGGGGGTGATTGCGGATTGCGAGAATCGTGGATTCTTCCGAGAGGAGCGCCTAGTCGTAAGCTCTTTGTATAGCGGAGGTCTCTTTCCTGCTTATCTGCGGTGCTGCAACTTTAAAATCGTTCTGCCGATAAAAAAAGTTTCTCTTGCCATCGGCCGCACAAATCGCTCTGCCTTTCCTATATGCGTGGTGCAGCCGACCGGCCGACAGACATGTTCTTGAGAGGCTTCGCGACGGGGCCTTGCATGAACTTGTTTCGCTTGAGCGAAGAAGCTCGTTATATGAAAATGTCGCTAGTACACGCCATTAGGTCTAATGGTTGAGCCTGTACCGTCCAGCGTATACTTGGCGGTTGTGCCGCAGTGTCGACATATTCGGCGTTATGGCTATGCGTCGTCGTCCGAGTCGTCGTCTCGTATTATCTATGAAAGAGCGGGGAGCGATTTCTGTCTCCGCGATTTCGTCGTTCGCTGTTCGACGACAGTTGTTGGCACTGAACAGAAATTTCTTTCATGCGTGCCGTCCGAATTGCCGAAACTTTAGTGTCGGGGCCTCTGATATCGAACTGTACTGACACGCGTCATTCGGTCGACATAAAGCCAAGTTCGGTATAAGTGGACTTTTATCTCTTGCGTGCGCACTATGCCGGTTCCGTTCCTATAAAGGCGAGAGCTTGGTGTTGTAAAATAGGGTGTAAGGGGGGGGGGGGGGGCGCTGTTAGTAGGCATGACTGTTCTTAGACTAGCGGTTCTCAAGTAAGGATACAGAAGGCCCACCGCGACTTCTCTCCTTGTACCCCGTCCCTCCCCACTGTCTTTTTTTATGTCACGGTTGCCGGGTAGATTTTGCGGAAAGCTCCCGCTGTTAGGTTTGCTCGCTGGCACTGCTCCAATGCTGTGCAAGAAGGCCATACACATAAATCGTGCGCATAAAACGGGCGTATTTTAATTGCTGTAGAAAGTCACCGTGACTTTAAATGTCGCGTCTCAGCATCCCCATCTCCGTGGTGTCATTTTTTCAAGCCCAGCGCATTCCGGGTGGAGAACGATTGTTTTGAGCATTAGAATATCGCAACACTTCAAAGTTATGGCTTTTTTTTCTTCCCTTTACAATAGGCGATCATCCGAAATAAGCGTTTCGCCTCGGCAACTTTTATTTCATAAAGTGCTTTCGTGGTTCGTTCAAACGGATAGAATTGCACTGAGAGGATAATTCCAGGGGATCCTCCCTTAGGAATCCGGCCCTCATAAGCTCAGCCGAAATCTCGTACACCCTGCTACAAAGCTAGTCTTTTTTACTGAACGTATTTGTGGAGCGAAGTGCAAATCGTGTACTCGTACCAGAGCCTAAACAGTTGGAACAACTCCAGCGAAAGCAACCGCTTGTGGCGCGTTATTACAGTGGGTGTTTTGGCTTAGTATGGCCACCTTGGCGCACTTCAGCGACCTTTTCTCCCTTTAAATATTTCGATAAGGTACGTTGATGCACAGTCGGACCAATTGCCCAAATGCGCCGAGCATATGCCGCGATAGAGCATTCCCAAGATATAGCGTTTGATCCCGTAATAAGTCCAACGTTTGGAAAGTTCAAATGGGAGCCTGGGCGTATCAGAGGACGGATCGAGTGTCGGTCCTTATCGTAGCGATTTTCGGTCTCATTGGAAAGTTTAGAATTTGTCCTCTCAGTGTGAAAGGTGTCGATCATAACATAAACGAGTTATGCCGTCTTAGCACAGCGAACTAAAGAAGGAACAACGCATTGAGCGGGTGTATGATCAACTCGTGCCCCCTCCCCCCTTCCGGTCTCTTATTTTCTGAAACACGCGCAGCACAATCAGTGGGGTACCGTTCTTCTCTACAGAAGCCCCGCTTCATGGTGTACTGAAGAGCTCCAGCGCGGCGCGTCCGAACAACGGCGTATCTGACAGCCTGGCTGCGCTCGTGTTGCTGCTACGTCATTGATAGAGACCGACAGAGCTAGGCGCGCCGTGTTGCGCGTACTCGAATGGTGCACCGTCGTTTCCTGCGCGTGTTTGTTTTCGCCTTGGTTATCGCTGAACAGTCGTGTCTGGGGCGTCGGTGAGGAGACGGGAAAACAACGGTGTAGGCTTTGTCGCTCCTCCGTGGCGTGCGTGCGCGGTCACGTGCCCGGCTCTGGCGCGGTTGTGGGGCGCGCGCGTGCTCCAGCCAGCCGCGACGAGATCTTGGCACACTAAACACCCCCGCGCGTATTCATGGCGTGCGTGCGCGCCCGAGCGCGCACGCGTCGTCGCCGGTCTGATCCGCCCGGCCGCGGAAGCAGCAGCACATTACGACGGCTGACGTGAATGAATTTCACCCGTCGCCGCCGCCGCCGCCCGGCGACTAATTCCCGGCCGCTGTCTAGCGCGGCGCCTCCGGGGGGACTACTGCTGCCCTAAAATAGCGCGGCGCCCAAGTCGGTTGACACTACCCTGCTGGGGAAGCTGCCCGGGCGACTTGGGTGACCGTACCCTGTCGCAGTGGTTCTCAACCATGAGCGCACCGGGGACCCCTTTCGGACTTGCAAAAAATATTGGGGGACCCCACGATGAACTATGGTGATCCGTGTCATACTGTCGAACAGTTTTTACTTGCGGCTAAAGTCGTCCGCATGTACGTATTCAGTGACCGAACTTTTATGTCTCACTTTTACGCTCATGTGAGTAATATTGTCAAACAATTCGCTGTCGCAGCTAAAAGTCGCCCAGCCGTTTGTGTGTCTCACTTCTCCGCATAGCTTTCGTGTCGTGCAAAAAGCCAGCGTTAAAACACGGGCTACGCGGAGAAATTCATGTAGCTGAGACACCGTTTTTCAGTTCCAGCAAGGTTTAAAAAAAGGGGAAATGAATGTTCGCGGACCCCTGAAATGCCGTCGCTGACTCCCTGGGCCCACGGACCCCCATTGGCGGACCACTGCCCCGTCGGATCAGGGTGTCCCTGTAGCTGAAGTGCAACCAGCGCACGCCAATGGAATACCCAGGCCGGTATACGGCAGCTGCGAACTCGTTGAAAAAATGCCGCCGCTGCTTTGTTCGTGGAATGCGCAGGTGGATCGTTACTGTTGCGAATCATTATTGCGCGCCCTTGCCTCCGGAAATCTATATACTGTGGGACGGGAGTCTGTGAATTGAACGGGAAGGTATGTCATATCTGTCTAGGAAGGTACTGTGATTGCGCTGCTGAGTTTACATGTCGCGCGTAGTGCCTGGTCCGGATACCGGTTCAGTTGGAGGGTTCGCGAACAAAAATGGGTGTGCCAGGTTCGGCCGATATGTCAAGTATGCCTTCCGAGTGAAGAAAGTTCTAAACCTAACTTGAGATGAGACGAACACAGCTCGGCGTCCCGTTATTTAGGACCCTCGGATAAATCAGCTAAATGTCCATCCAATACAGGCCAACTGCATGTACGAGCTTGCTTGGTGGTACGGAGGTGTGGGCATCGGGAAGATATCTGTGGTGACTAACCGCTTCTGCTGCACTGGGAGGCGGCGAGGTTGCATTTTGGCTGTTGAGAGGCAGGTGATGGGTGTATTCGTAAGCACACAGTCTCTCTCTCTCTCTCTCTCAGTACACTGGAGGGCACGTCGTTTTTGATCCCGGCGTCTACGTATCTCTTTTTAAAACCGCGAGGTCGGGCGCGGATGCTTGTCGGAGTTGAAGCATCGCCGTGTTGTCCTATCAGGCCTGAAACAACCCTGGCACAGTTTCCGGGAGCGCGCAAAAACAATTCGGGAAGCGAGCGAGTGTGAAGGCCCCCTTGTTGCGGCTTCTCCAAGGCTCACAAAATTAAAGCAAAAAAGGAAAAAAAGCAAGCTATATTTGTTGCTCCCCCCCCCCCCCCCCCCGCCTCCCCCTGCTTTGCAAACTTCTTCCCCTGTAATCGCCCCCGACCCCCTTTCGCTTTCGTCCGCGACGCTTTTAAATTGTCGTCTCGGAAGGGAGCCGCTCTATCGGTCACTGTCGACGCATTCCGCCTTTCCGAGACCGATGGGAGCGGAGGATGCGAGGGGACGTCGAAAGTGCGGCAATTGCGGCGGTCCGTCCCCTCCCCTTCCCGTCCTCTCTCTCTCGACGAGGGCCCCCTGCCAAGTGGCCGCTCGGTCGGTCGTCTCGCTGCTGACGCGTGGATCGCGGGCCGAGATGTAAAAAGGGGCACGGGACAGCACAGCGGGAACGCTCGCTGGCTGCTGCTGCTGCATGCGGGAGCACCTCAATTGCGCTTGATAAGGACGGCTGACGTAGCGCGCGCGGGGCCCGCTATATGACGGGACTCCGCGCGATAAGGGGGGACCCGCCGTGAGACGGAGATTTGTGCGGTGCGCCAAGACGAAAGGGCGCCAACGGTTGGGAAGTGTTTTCCTGGTTGGGGTAATGGGTCATTGAAATTGCACCTGTAAGCGGGAACGTGATAGCATGCCGTTGCCGCAGCGGCGGCTTCTGTCGGATCGTTCTTATCTTCATTTGAACTCGTCCAGGTGCTTACGCATTAGCGAAAGGGTGTCAAGTGGAGAAGAGTGTGATTTGAATGGACATGCAGATGATACAGTCAAGATTGCGTCCTGCCGCGATCCGCTATCTTCGAGGTCACCTGCGCAACGTCACTACGCGGCCTTCGTGATAAACAAAAGGGGAAGGGATTTGGGCAGCGGCTTTTCCCCGTCCTGCATCTGCAGTAAGCAGCCAGCTTTCATTTGAAACAGCCGGTTAGCCGGAGAAAGTCCACTACTACGGGGCGTAAGCACTTAGGCGGCGTTTTGACCTACTGGCCAATCAAAGATGCGTAATCGTAGGGTCTTATTTGTGATAGCGGCACACAGCGTTATCCCAAGGGCATAACAGTAACGGTGCATCCGGTGTTGTATCGCTCCGTTACCTTCTTCCTGTGGCCGCGTTAGGGCTTCCATGGACCATTCGCCGGCATTTGGCGTGCCTGAAGCACGCCAAATTATAGTTGGAGTGAGGGAGCAGCTAGCACCGTTTACATGGCTGCGATATAAGCGCAGCGTAGCGAGCTAGAGCAGCGGCAAAAAAATCAAAGCCCCTTCTTACGAAGCTCAGTCGAAAATCCAAACTACCTCGACCGTGTCAGAAAGGCGCATTCTGATAGACGTCGGCCTCATAGCGCGAGAAACCCAGGTTCGATTCCTACCGCGAGATGCGTTGTTTTCTTGGGGCGCTTGATGTGCCTTCGCTTATCATCATCGTCATCGTTTTGTTAAACTTGTTCTGTAAAGTTGGCTTTCCTGCAGTGCGTTTTACTCGGTCGCGCGATGCCTCAGGTGAGGCCCAAGAAAGCTTCGCTTTAAACGTGCGTCCAAACCTGCTGGCGCAGTGGCTTTGCTGCGCTTTTCGAGAGAATTCTGCCCTTCACCTTTGCGTCGACGCGGCAGTAACTGGGTCCGCTGCGATTCCTGTCGCAGCTACTGTGCGCGTGCGTCGCCTGCTGAGCTAGGCCTAGCCCTGCATGGAATTGCCGACACCGCGCCGTGTTGTAAGAACGCAAACACCGCTTGTGCTGAGTTGTGCGGTCACTGTTCTGGGGTATACGAGTAATGATGCGGAGCTGGTGATAGTGATAGTGCTACCGATACTAGTGATAGCTGACTATAGAAAACAATAGGCTGATAGGACTATATATCGGCTGTCGTAAAACTACTGGTGTGAGGAACTGGACTGTAGTAAATCTATAGTAACCTTAACTTTAATAGGCGACGAGAATGTCAGAACCGTCGATGGCGTTTTGACCGTACTGATAGCTTGAAGAACAATATCGGTGATATCGGTCAATCTGTAGATAAGAAATGACCTCGCCTTTCAATTGGCCGCCTATATTTCGATTAAGACGTACGCCACCGAAACGACAGCACCTTCAAGAGTAAGGTTGGAATGGGAAGGCCTGCAGAAGGGCTTGTGAACTTATTTCAACACTTTTGGTGGATCGATTAACCTGTTAAATCAAGGGAAAACGCGGAGACACGAGCAGCAGACACCCTATTTGTGTCCTTTTTTGTTTCGTTTGCACCTCCATTTCATTTTTTTTTTTTTTTTTGCTTTCGGGAGGCGTATAGTGCCCGGCGGACACAACTCGTTCTAATTCATCCGCCCTTCATCTGGGACGGCGTCATTAGTTTCAATAGTAGAAAGACTCTGGTTTAGCTACAGAGTAAAAGCGAAGCCTCTGCATCTGATCACTTTCTTCTTGTTTTAGCTTAACATTGCGCTCACCCGACAGTGACTACGCAGGGCGACGGTGTCCCTTCGCCTCGAAAGCGTTCATTAGGCTGCAGCGCGGATTTCAGCCCGTCACTGCGAACCTAGTTTTTATACATCCCGACGAATAGATGGGTCGGGATCAGTGCAGAGGAAATCGGAGCCGCACCGATCCGAGTCAAGGCCGCGGCATTTGGCCGCAGTTGACCGGGCGCGAACAAAAAGGGCAGTAGCGCGCTAAGCGGCGCTTTTTCTTCGCACTCAGCTATTTGAGAGCACGGAGTGAGTGCGCCGGCCAGTGGGGCTGGGCCGCCGCCGCCCTTCGAGTAACGGCTCCCCTGGCAGCGCCAGCCCTCGACAGCTGGCGCCTGTGACAGCGGCTGGTCGATGCGAGCCGCCTGCCACTCTCCTTCCTCCCTCTCTCCCCCTCCTCCTCGCCAATCTTTTGTCTCCGCTCCGACGGCCACCATGCCGACGCTTACGTAACGCGCACCACCACCGCGCTTATACAACAATCCGAAACCTTTTTTTTTGCCCTCTGACAGTCGAACTTGGATTGACGGGAGGGTAGCGTCGCAACCGGCGTTGTGTTTACGTTGGAGCGGCGCCCCTCTTTGGCGGCCATTTCAGTGGAGGTTGTCTCAGGTTCGCGTCCTCCTTCCTCTCGGACACACCCCCCCTTTCCAGGAAAGTGCTGTGTACTACAAGCGACTTTCATCACCCATGATATCCGATGAGAGGTCACCTTGTGCTTGGTCTATACTTTTCGCAGTCTGCCGTCATGGGGCCCTGCAACACGTAGAAAATGGATAAAAGTGGCTCCGGCTTTACACACGCTGGCTTTTTCTGCTCACATTCATTCCGGCCCGCGATGCGCGCACAAGGCTGGCTAGGCGTGACCCACCCTCGAAACTACTGTAGACACGTGCGAAGCGTCTTATAAAATATGCTGTTTTGCTAGTTGGTGCATATTGCTTCAAGAAAACGATCGCTTCAAACCTGGACAGAAAAAACGAAGAACGACGAGACAGATGCGCTACTTGTCTCGTCGTTCTTCGTTTTTTTTTTTTTTTTTTTTTTTTTCTGGCCTGGTTTGAAGCGCTCGTTTTCGTGAAGCGTCTTATGGCGACCGCGGTGTTTCAGAAGCTCTAAGTAGTCTCGCACCGACCGCCGTCCGATAGGGAAACTCGTGCGTAAAGAGCGCTTCACTGCGAGCGCGTGGATGAAGAAAGAACGCCGACTTTGTGGAGAAGAAGCAAGGCTGAAAGTGCAAATCAAAAGCACGTTTCGTTATACTTCAATGTGAAACCCTGTTACAGAATTTCAGTTCATCCGGTCTGTTCACCCTATGTCAACCCGTCGCTACAAAAATGATGATGAATGATGGTTGTAGCGAGTTTTGAGATGATGGCGATAACGATCGCCTCCAGCATTCTTCGTAAATGCCGATGGTGGTACGGGACGAGGCATGTGCGGACAAACTTGTTTCCCTATCGCCAGGCAGACGTCGTGTTCTGTAATAAATCACTGGAGCTTCCCGAAGAAGGGCTATCATTGCTTGGCGTTTGAGAGGGTTGAAGGGGTAACAAAGTTGTTATGCTGCGCTTCTTGGAGCAGGCTAGGCAGATGATGCGAGAAGCTAAACCTAAGCGGCGTGCAGCGCTGAACTCGCTCGCCTTATCCATTATCGGGAAGCGCTGCGGCATCGTCTTTTCTTTGTTTCTTCTTTATCTTCGATCCCTGAGCCCTGACGGAACGCAGTGCGTGTTTGCGAACAGACTCGGCCGCGTTGCAGCCAAGCTGTCGACGGCCTCGCGGTCGATGGGACGAGTCTGGTGTTCGTAATGCAATATATCGTCTATTTTGGGGGGCTAAATCCGATGACCCGGAAGATAGGGAAGTAATGGTACATGTGCGGATAGGTTAATCTAATATCCGCGATTTCTGGGTGCGTTTTTGTTGGCTGGAAGTGCGGGGCTCTGAAACATGTCAGTATACTGGAATCATGTGCCTTCCTTTTGATGCTGTGCTGTGGCTTGGACGGTTTGATTTTGTTTTTGTATCTCCCTCGGATCGAAATTTTATAACAAGGTAAAGTATGGAACTAGTAAAGAAAGCTGAGCTGGTCGGTTAGAGTGCATTGTGGAACATCGCTGAAGGAGGCGCGGCCACAAGTTAGGAAGACGATGCATGCGCGGCCCGTGTTTGGTTTAGTGCTGTTCCGCGAACAAATTATTGAAGGTGTCCCCCCCCAAACACACCCAGTGGGGCGCCACAAATGCGCCTAATGTTGCAAACAGGCTAGAGTAATGCTAAGCAGTATAATTTTTTTTTTTTCATTATCTTTGCCGTACCCAAAACTGGCTGTCAATCGTGGCCACGAGCTTTGTGTATTGGCCGAAAATACAAAGAGAATGCTGAATTAGGCGTTCTTTTTTCGCCTTTCGAGTTATTGCCGGCTGAACGCAGAATATGGTCGAGTGGGTTAGCGAGTTGTTTCTTTGTTAAAGTTGGGTAATTAATTTAGTTTATCCGCTAGTGAAGTAGTAGCCGATGTGTTAACCACCATTTCCGAACACGACCTATGGGGCTGACTCTACTGCACCTTTTATAGCGCTGGGCGTACCGCAAGGAGCAGAGCTCTGCCCCGTGCTGTTCTTTTTCCGTAACATTGCCCGGAACCAGCCGTCAATACAATGTCACGAGTTCTAATTTACGGTTTGAAAAGGAAAACAAAATAAAGACAACCATGAAGTACCCGCTCGTTCGGCGTTGAGCCGGCTTTCTCGGGTGCGGAGCCCAGGGCTTACACGCTAGTCCGGGTCGCGCGTTTCCTCGTCAAAGTTGCTTCTCTCGGCTTTACAACTCTCGGTCACTGCGCTCGTAAACAGCGTTAACACGGGCCTAATGGCTGGCTCAGTTAATGGCCGCTGGTGCAACTGCCGGAGACGGGAACACGTGAATGCGTTCACGAAACGACCGATGACTCGCCCGCTCCGCCGTAAATTTCCGCTCCTCCTGGGCCCCGCAGTCGTCTCCAAACTGTAACTGACACCACCAACTGTGCGCGCAGTGCAGCGCGTCTGTCGACCTGAAGAAAAGGGTTCCGTGCCGTGGTGATGGAAAAGCTGACTACCCGAAACAGCCCCCCTGGAATGAGCCACTTTGCTGCTTCTATCTATTCCTGGTGGCAGAAAGGGTTGAAAAACGGGCCTGTTGACCCGCCAGCCGGCGGAAAAGCACTCTTTTCGAGCCGGCTGTCAAAGAGCTGCGGTAAACTTCCGCTGGCGGGAACTCGAAGGGACCGCGCTCAAGTTTGTTCGCAATATTGGAAGCCTCGCGTAATGAACTTACTTTTCTGTTTGATCACGTTATCCTAAAGGTCTGACTAATGTAAGGCATCATATCCTAGGAACACGTAACTCTCTACTTAGCATGGTTTGTCTCACTGGGTTACTCAGCGAGGTTTTTCAGTGCTTCGTGACTGGTCGCTTCTAAATTTTGAACTGGCTAGATTGATGTAGCGGCTACACGGTGGCATATCCTTCAACCGCTAATAGCAGTTACGCTAAATAAAGACAATGAAAATTCGGTCTGTATCGATAGATTAAGTGACTAGTTTGCAGGAATACTGGAAACAGGTCAATCTAATATTAATTTGAAGGCCATTTCGAATCGATTTTGTAGAAGCGGAACAGCTGTCAGAAGGCTAGAAACGCGAAAAAAAAATCGCGAATGCATGTGTCGCCGCCCTAGTTTATTTCCCGCACCACGATTTGTTGCGACGTAAGTTAGAGGCGGCGCGATTTGACGGAGCTTGTCAGAGGGCCTGTCATGAATATCATTAACGTATTTGCTTAACGACACGAGAGAGAGAAATGCCTGCGTTATTTATCGGCGTCTAAGCGAAGTATTTTTCATCACCAAGCGCGGGAATTTAAAACGAGCCAAAATGTTGCAGGCCTTTTCATCGTTCTCAACAATATGATTACGAATTACGGCAAGCATTACTTCCCTTGCCAAGGACACTGTTTCTGTTTTGAGTAATCTACGTAGTGGTTTCTTCTTTGTGGTGCTTGTAGCCACTTCCGTCGTCGTACGTTTTCCCTGTTGTGCCGTGGTTCGGCTTCTCCCATGCGCAGCGCGTTGATGCAGTGAAGAAAGCTTGGCAGGAGCCGCGTGGCTACGCTTTGTGCCTTCACAAGTTCCGTTTCGCGCCGTGTTCAGACTTCTCTCGTTAGCTATAGACTCCAGAAACGGCGCTTCACGCAGTTTGGTTGGTCGACACGTCAGGCTTGTTTAGGTACGTTACGGCAGTTGCGACAACAATCTGAGCTTTGCGCCTTTACCGATTTGCTGAAACGCAAATTTGGTAGCCGTTGCGTAAAAGGAAAGTGTAGATGCTTTTTGGTCGAACTGTTCGCGGTATATATTGCGTATCACTGCTCGCGTCGTTGTTTCTACGGTGGGCGCCTCATTTCTGTATGTAGTAACTTGGAGAGCCGCTTTGTTGCGCCTGAAATCACGTTTTCGTTCGAGAACTTGGTCCTTTCGGCGTTGATACTTGAAGGTTCATTCCTTGTACGTATAAGCGCAGGGTTATAGAAGGTACTGACGATGGTGAGCGATTATAAACCCGTTTACTCTCGTTGCTTTTATGCGCACGGTCGAGGAGGGTGGAATTGCTCGGGAAACCTAATAATAGAGCTGGAGGTGAACTTATAAGCTGTTCAGAGCTTTCGGAGCACCTGTCCAGATTTCTGGCAGTCTTCGATTATTTCCTCTCCTCTCTGCAGACGGTCTACTCGAATTTCGGTTGCCCTTTGGGAAGCGGCTCGATATATCTCCCCGAAGGCCGCCTCGTCTCTGGCTCGGGGCATCCGGCGGCATACGCGACTGCCTCCCGCAGTCGTTCCCGGAGTCAGACTTGGAGGAGGCGATATCTCGGCTTGGAGCGGGCGCGTTGGAGCGCGGGTGCGGAGAGGGGCGCTAGAGTCGTGACAGGACGGGGCTGCGTTCTTCTACGTTGAGAAGGGGGACCCGGCGGTATTAATGGCCCCGTCGGGGGCAGGAAGGGGGGCGGCCTCCGCACCTACCTGGCACAATCCCACGCGGCCCGCGGGGGTCTCCTTTTGCCGCACGACGAGTTTAATTTTGGAGACCGCGCGGCTCCTCCTCCTCGTCCTCCTCCGTGAGGGCCTGGGCTTTGTCTCTTGGCTTCTCTTCTTGACCGCGCGCGGCGGGTGCCTGGACCTCGCTCAAGAGCGGGCGTCGCGATTTTTGGACCTCTTAGAACGCGGCAGTCTCTTCTGACATGTGCCGCCTGGCCGCCGTGTGATTCACGCGTGTTTCTATAAATGCGGGACGCGGCATTGGAAGTCTCTGGTCACGTACACCCGCGTTCTCTCTGTGGCCCAGAGCGGCGCGCTGGTATTTTAATGCTTGAGCAATGCCTTCGGGTCGCCGGACGCCCGATGGTCTGCCTCTGGGCTTCTTGTTCGTTTTGCGCTCATTGAGAGTCCGGTGCACTTCGGGCGCACTGCAACCGCTAGGTCATGTTCACCACGTTACGTCACGAGTGAACGTTTTACTTCTTTAATTCTTCGCACAGCTGCAATAAAAAAGTGCTAGCAACTAATGTTTCTTCGGCGCATATCCCCCCTCCCAATCTTGCGCCCCCATATCCCGCACCGCGTCAGTGTCGTGTGGCGTTACTGTTTATTGAGCGGCCTTCTAAGTGGCTGAAATGGGAACTCGGCCAATCGAGTGGCCCACGGGAACATTTTGTAACTGTTCTGGCTGCGTGTTTATGTAACAAGATGATCCGTGGACGCTGCCCGAATAGTCCGCACTCCTCATGCGAATCAGCACATCTATGTTCGTCCCAGTGAATTTTGTAAAATCGGCATTCGGAACGTAAGCGGCTTTAAAGTTGCACAGCTGGGGATTTAGGCCACTTGCGTGCGCTATTCTTTCGGCGCGTAAGCGAAGGAGGTGGTCCTGAAAATGATATTGCGGTTTCCGTTGTGTTTGGTGCGGGTTTCGCTACTGTTCGCCGTGCGTGAGGAGCGCATATACGTTGGGGCCTGTAAAGGGTGGTTCACTGCGTGTGTGCTCGTAATGATGGAAAGCCACTTTTGGGAAGTGGGGACATTACCAGGCTGCGTGCAAACCAAAAAAAATCGGAGTTCTGTAAGGGAATTCAAGCGTGCCCCTGCGTCAGCGTGTTCGTGCTGTGACGTGATTGGTCTGCGGCTGTGTACGTCAGCAAGCGATGGGTGTGAACTTCCTAGGCTTGTTTAGAACTCGTGTGTGGACTCCCGAGTTCGCACCGCGCGTTCAGCGGAGATTGCTTGCGTTTTTTGTTTTGTTTTTATGTCCTTTATTGATCAAAAGGCGATGAATGAATAACTCATACTCGAGGTACACCTTATCCTAGTTGCGCAAATTTGCGTCTGGGGTTCTGGCAGCGTCACGCAATGGCCCCTTCTGCGGCGGGCCCCGTTTGAACAAGGTGTCCCGTAAGCAATCCATTCTGCAAGCCATTCACGTAACCGACGTTGCCGTGCGCGTTTCAGTTCAGCCTGCTTGGCTAGCTGTTTGCCATTCCGCGGGCAAACAGACCCGAGTCCCCGTGGTGCTAGCCGTCACTTCCTGCCTGCCTGATTGGAAGCTAGCGTGTCGCTCAAGGGCTGCGTCCGGTCCTTTAGTTACGTGCAGTGGTTTGGGCACCCTAGTTCGGTCCCTGGTCCATCGAATCGGGGACACAAACCGCGTACTGCAACATCGCCAAAATGCTTTTCGCACGTGGTCGCACTTAGGGAGGCTCATTCGGGCTCTATTTACCGCGCTAAGCGACGAAAACTGCGTTCCCGGTTTATCCGCGGACTATAATTAGCGCGCACGCGTCCTAGTTACGAAACAGGGTGAAGGCAGGTCAATACAGGCGCGGGTATGGTAGCAAGCGCCTTGCACAAGGCGGCCTTAAAGCGTCGCGCGCGGTAATTGTGCGCGTATTTTTGGGGCCAAGGCTGCATATTCGCACTAGACGGGAGGAGAGAGAGAGGGGCCGGGCGTCAACTCGTCTCGTCGTTACCAGGTTGCACGTAACTGGCGAGGCTGCTGTCACCGCTGGCATGGCCGCGTCTTCGTTTTTTCCCGCTGTTTTGGCGTTGGCGGCTGGCGCGGAAATTGCCTTAGCCTGCGACGAGCGCCGCGGCGGGCCCGGGGCCGCGATGGAGAGCGGGAGGGTGGAGAGAGGGGGGCCGCCTCCCTTCCTCCCCTATACTGCAGTGCAGTGAGCGGCAGCGGAGGCCGGCATTGATCTGGCGACGAGAGAGCCCCGGGTTCCCTCCGTGGCACAGTTTCTGCGCCCTAGCGCTCAGCGGCGCTGGTGTGGCTCTGTGGCTCTGCTCTTAGCAGCCTTCCCCTCCTCCGCCACTCCACTGGGTCGCCGCTTCGTTTTCGGGTGGGGGAAGAATCGGCGCTGCCCGACCGCCTCCCGTACAGCTTCTTCTTCTTCTTCTTCCTCCGCTGCCATGTCTCGTCCGCCGCCGACCTGAATCCCCCGAGTGCTGCCGCAGCGCCGGGTCGGTCAGGGGAAAACTACCCACTCTTCTTTTGAGCCGCAGGAGAGCGTGGTGGTGACGCAAGAGTTGCGCGTGGTTGTTGTGCCTTGGGTTTCGTGCGCTGCCGTCTCTGGTGTTGTGACCGCGGCCGTTGGAGCAGTGTTGTTTGTTGTTGTGGTGTGTCGGCGGCCGGTGTTGGCGGTCGTATCCTGTTGAGAGCGGTGGACGAATTCTCGCGGCGGGCACTGCGGCGGCTGCGGCATCGCGTCATGCCGGACGCGGCCCCGCGATCGACGACGACGACGGACGCACTCCTACCGGTGAGGGGAGCTCGCTCGAGAGCGGATATTTCCTTCCCGTCCTTAACGGCGTCTCCTTTGTGGGCCTCTAACACTGTTAACGCGCGTGTACGGGATTGGTCACGAATGGATTGTGCTGTAAGAGCCATCGAGACCACCATCCTTCAAGTTAATGTGATATCGAGTTTCAGCCCTCCCCCTCCACATTTTTATACTATTCGCGTTACCTGTCCGTTGTTTTATCGGTAATCTAATTAGCAAACCAGGTGGTTAAGAGGCTGACCTCTTTTATGCTTAATAAACATCCCCCGCAAGCTTTTTCTTTTTTTTCAGTTGTAACGAACTGTGGGGGCATGGGAAGCTTGTCGGCCGTACGTGTTGTGTTAAACCGACAGCCAATAACGCTTATCAAAGCAGCGCACCCAGTAATATAGCACTTCTATTGAGGCCATGTTAAACCGACAGCCAGTAACGCTTATCAAAGCAGCGCACCCAGTAATGTAGCACTTCTATTAAGGCCTTGTCTGCAAAGTTTGAAGGGACAGCCACCGTTCCTTCGTTTTCTTTGGCGGTATATTGCGGTCTTATTTCGCTCAACTACGACCGGATAGCTAGCGATCGCGACTGCAGCCTTCGATAAAAGGTGTTTTAAGCCCGAACTCTCCATGGCATTCAGGAGGCTAAGCTCGAACATGCCTAGACCTCTTTAAGTGACAGTAACAGTATGCAATCATCGAGGGACCATGTAAAAAACGAGCATCACTCAGTGTCTATGTAGTTGTACATGACGGTAGCACACGATCGGTCCGGCGGATTAGCCTTCGTGCTGCGTTAGTTTTGACAACCTTGACCGTAATAGACGGTTTTCAGCGACCATGAATTTTTTATTCAAACCACCGGAAGTTCTTTGATTTTTAACTTATGTTCACGTATTATTGCACGACATACTGGGGGTACATAAAAGCGGACTGGAATTGATGTTAGGTGCACTTACACACAAATACTTCTCCATAGGCATTGTAAGAGTCGAAATGGTTGGGTTGGCAATCCTAGGCACGTATGTGTATACGTTAAGCACGATACTGCGGTTAACATCTCGGTGGTCAAAGCGCTCACAACACGTGTAGGGACGAAGGAAGAAAGACGACGCGGTCCCCGTTTTGCGAGCGCTTTGACCGGCAAGATGGCAGTCTGCACTGCGGCTGACGTAGTCCGGTGTCTTTTACTCTATAAAGACAGAAGCTCGTTGTCAAATTGTTGTCCTAGGCGTATACATTTCTTCAAGGCGGTGGCGTTCGACTCGGATCCGTTCTGCAGCTGCATATGCATGTGTCGATGTCGCCAGTCGGCCAAAACTTTTCGTGTGCTGAACGATTTTCGGTTCACGTTTAAAACAACAAAAACAAAAAAGATAATCGGAGAGTCTTACTAGGTCGGATCTTGCATTCGCGGCTCAAGCACGACTTCGTGATGTAAAGCCGCAAAATTGGCGTTTAACTTGGAAGCCGAGTAAGCCGAAGTTGTCTCGATGCCGTTATCGGAGACGAGTCCGCAGCGGCCGCTTCCGAATTCTGCCTCAGCGCCCAGCACGAGATAACAGCGTGCCACCTGTCCCCTTTTCGGGCGGACTCATCGGGAGGCTCACTTTGCGAGAAGAAAGAAAGAAGTCGGGTGTGGCAAGCACCGTTCGCCGCCACGTCTGCCGTTTACTCTTCGCATATCTTCAGCGGGGCCAGCGAAGCCTGTTACGCACCTAAAACGTCCGCCTCCGTCGCATATTTATTTACTTTTGTTTTATATACACAGCTCGCTAGCAGCGGCGTTAAGTGCATTGCCTAAAGCAGTGGTACTTGTAAACAAACACCTGGGCTTAGCTTCTAAACGTTCGTACACATGCGCACGCACGCACAAAAACCTCCTACTCTAGCAAAAAAAAAAATGTATACGTTAGCTTGCTCGTCACTCAGAATTCGTAAGCTCGGCGCAAAAGTGATTAATAACGACGTTGGTGACACTTTGAAGCGAAACACTCCTCCTCATAAAAGCGGAATGAATAATTTATGAAGCCCTGTTTTGGGGGAGAAACTGGCGCGCATCTTGAGTAAGGGACGTCACTGCCATCGCTTGAGCTAGGGACATGTTATGTCGCCCCCAGCACTGTACACGTAACCATCGTCATTGTGGCCTCTCATTTTCATCATCTTCGCTTTTTAGCGTAAGAGACCTTTGCACCCATATATACACTATTTTTACCAAGTACATCACAACGATCGCCAATGTATTTTAACAAAAAAAAAGGAAAGAAAAAACATTGTCTTGGGGCTCTTTGGCCCTTGCGCCAATAAAACATACATAGTAGTAGTAGCGAATGGAGTAATCTTTTCGTATCATTGTTTCAGTCAAAGACGGTAATTTTCCGAACTCTATCGTTCTCCACCACGTCGCAAGGTGTTTGTGGCTGAGCATACAGCTCTGTCGGGACCGAGGCCGACGTTTGCAGCGAAGTGAAAACGCGCTTGCCTCTCGAGAGGAGCGGACAGTGCAAGCAGCGGCGCTGTTTCGTGACTTGGAGAGCCCGCACAAGCCCCGCGAAGGAGGAGACTTGCTGCGTGGGAATACCGTCCCTGCGCAAACAGGTCCGAGGGTGAAAGTTGCGTGGTTGCCGCCGAGAGCAGCAACACTTGGTCCGGTTCCGTCGCGGTGCGCCGAAAGAAGCCGGTGAAAAATGTGGACGTCGTGGCTAAGGTTGCATCCAAGTTGGTTTGTTGGCGCTGTATCGGGCCTTGCAAAGTACGCTGGCAGTTGCTTCGCCCGGGCAGCACCTGATGCGTTAAAAAATATGGCTTTTTTTTTTCTTTACCATTGCTAACCCATTCTTTGGCCGTGTAATAGTAATGCTGCGTCATGCTTTTGGAAGCTGCCGATACTGAACTGTATGTTATACAAGGAGGAAAACTTTGCTAGCGTGCGCGTGCTGGGTTTTGTGTTCTTAAAGCGAAAGCTTTCTTAGGGGGTCCAATGGCGTCTTGTCAAAAAATAATGCATTTCCCCGTAGACCGGCTGGTCGACCGAAAAGCTCCGATAAGGTCGCTGGACACACGGCGCGTGCGTGAAGCCAGCCGGGCTTCCATTGTGTCAAAACGGTTACTTGAAGATCGCGAAAAAGGAACGGTTCCATAGATAAGACAATACTCGCATCGGTCATGAAGAATGAGAGAGAGAGAGAGAGAGAGAGAGAGAGAGAGAGAGAGAGAGAGAGAGAGAGAGAGAGAGAGAGAGAGAGAGAGAGAGAGAGAGAGAGAGAGAGAGAGAGAGAGCTGTCAGCTCTGCTAGCGACAGTGCTTGCTGAATGTGAGAGATTGGGAAGCCAACAGTTGGAGAGAAAACAAATAAAAAATTACACTCAATGGAATGCGAGAAATAAAGCTCTGAATAAAGTTGAGTAAAAAAGTTGAGCGAATGGTGCCGAGAAAGCGCGAAGCGCCTAACAACACAAAGGAGAAAAAAAGCGTACATGATGACGCAAACGCCATAAAGAATGAGTACAACATCATACCTTTATCGTTATACGTATCGTTATACGTTTCGATCGTTCGTAGACACGTTTACTTAGTGCGCGAAAAATCGTCGCACGGGTTCGTTCTTCGTTTGCAAATTTGGATCTTTGGAGGTTTGGCGATCGGTTGGACGAACCTTAAGCGAAGGTTCGACGCACTTTCAGCTTCCGCGCTTTTCTCACCTTTCTTGGGAAGGGATGGTAAATTTTTGTTTGTACTTTCGCTCGTAGACCTTTATATTGAAGCGGTGTGATCAGGTGGGTGGTCATTAGTTTGTGGTAGTAGGTGGCTATTATCACGGCAACCGTGAGAATTACCGTCAGAAGCTTTCTCTTGCGGCATTGCGGCCTCTCATTGGCTAAGCACGCTACCCGGAGATTCTATGGGATGTATGTTTTCTAAAAAGCCGTGTTTGTATACCTGCCACTGTAGCGCTGTGGCGTAGTACTAGCTTTTAAACGAGAAGGCTCAGGTTCGAGTGCGTCTTACATTGCGAGCTTTTTTTTTTTTTTTTTTGCTTTCAGAATTTTTTTTGTCATTGTAATTTTGTTAATGCTTTTTTTTTCACTCTGGCTTTTACTATATCAAGAGAACGACGCACAGCACTTCTAGAATGTGTTGGGTTACGTTTAATACAGGTTGTGTTCGGTGTCGCTTGGCTGGATTAGGTTAGGTTCGTTGCAATTGGGCTGGATTTGGGTAGGTTAAGATGCGTTCGGTTAGGTTAGGTTGCGTTAGGTTCGGTGAGGTTGTTAAGTTAGGTTAGGTGACGTTTGGCTGTAATATTATTCAGCGAATTTTAGGCCAGCCAGCTTTTATGGAAACTGCCGTGAGAATTTTCCGGGGATAATTCTCACGGCTGCCGTGAGATTAGGCGCAGCCTTATTTTGTGGCACCATGCATGGTCACAAGACGGCTCGAAAGGGTCCACGAAGGGAACTTGCAACAGCGACAGCGTTACTGGGCGTCACGCAGGTAGAAGAAATGGGCAGAAAAAAGGAAAAGGTTGTTCGTCGGACGGCTTGCACGATAGCTTCCGGTGTCGCAGCAATCTCCATCTTTCCGGGAGCCCATGAAAGATGCAGGGAGCGCTGTAACCAGAGTTTCCCGCCAGAGCGATGAGCAAGGTGGAGGTATAATCACGGCGGAGGAGGCCCGTGAGCGATCGCCGTGGAAACGTGATCGCGTTACGGGTTATATGTATACGCGACGGAGGAACCACAAAGAGGGGCCATCTTTTCCCCGCTGCCTTGCGCAGGAAGCTAAGCTCGGCCGCAGCGGGATGGTAATATTTCATGCCTTGCAAGATGGCCGGACCATTGCCGGGCGTAATCGATTCTCGATGTTATCGCCGCCCGTCGCAGAGCTCCCCCGACATCGAGGGCGAGGGATGCTAGGCAACGGACGACGCGACGCAAACGCTAGGCGCACGAAGGGAGAGGGCCTTAGCGCTAAGAGCTTCGGCGTGTATTTGCGCTGCTTGTGGGTTCTTGTCCCCGATCTTACGTGCTCACGGGTCGTATGCGCTTTTTGTCCCCGTCATCTTCGGCATTAGCCCGATCTCCTTCCTGCCTCGTCGTTCGTATACATTATCTCATGTGTTGCGTCGAGTCGATGAATTCTGCTTTCGTACTTACTCTGGCTGTCTAATGACCTTTTTGTGCGCGAGCCTCAACACAAGCTGTGGGTGAAATAAGAAATTTCTGTGTCTGTCTGTCCGTCTGTCTGTCTGTCTGTCCGTCCGTCCGTTAGTCTGTCTCTCTGTCTGTCCGTCCGTCTGCGTGCGTGCGTGCGTGTAAATCTGGCCTTCACTGAAGCTAATTTCCCTGGCAAATACGTGAATAACCTTTGTTGCTGCTGTTTCAACGCGCTTTCGATTGTTTTAGGCGTTATATCTCATTTTTATTTATTTATTTCACATTAGCCAATTTGCTTTGTTTCTAGACGACATATATGATCTCTCTGATATCCGCGGGCCGAAAAGCGTAACTCACGTTCGCAATCCGCCATTTCCACAACCCGCGTCTTCTGTATCACTTTGTTCAGATCCCTCGTATCACTATCTTGCCTCTCTGCTCGTGAGTGCCGATTACTTTTATCTAGTTCACACCAACCAAGCAGCCAAGCCAATCTGGCGGCTAATGTGACAACTTCTGCACTTTTGTTTCACTTCGATTGTTTGAGCGAAACTACGCCCGTGCAGTAGTAGTCATTGTTATAGTAGCAAATACTTTTGTACTCGGCCGAAATATGTGAGATTTTGCAGCGTAGCTGTGCTATTGGTTCCATCCGAAGTCCTAAAAAAATCAGCGAAACGTGCTCCTAGTTGACTTTGTCCTCGACCTCCGGGCGCTTGCTCTGTCGGCCTTTTTGGGGATCTTACGAAATATCCAGTTTAAACATCCGTACGCACGCGAGCGTCTGACGAAAAACAAAGGCGTCGTGTTTCTTCATGCGTCGATCGAGAGCTAGCCGAAGCTGCTGTAACGCTTTGGTCATACGGCCAATTAAGGCCCGCATCGTGTCTCGTGTAAGGCCCAATGGAAACGAAGTAGTTTGTTGCAAGCATGGCTTGAAACGCGTTCGAGTTCAACTAGTAAAAACGTCGCCACGAGGCATGTGTACGGCCGAAACGTTGGCTCGGGTACCTACATGTGATGGATAACCGGCCGGCGTTGGCGTGCGCTCAGTCTTGTTTATATTTAGCGCGACGGGGTTCTGGTATCACTGGCGTAGCGCAGACCTAACGAGCTGCCTCTGGTTGCAGCAACAAAAGGCATGCAGCTCACCTGCCACGCAGCCATCAACCACAGCTTACAGCACAGCGCAGTTGTTGTTTGTCAACAGGAGTAAGCTTGTGACACAGCACTATACTTGGGATGCGTGTGCACGCATTCTGGTCGCAGTGAGGCTGGGCCAAGACGGAAGACGAGTGATCGTATCGCGAGTTCTTGTCGCAATAACTGCTCGCTCTCAGCGCGGCCATCAACCACAATCAACGACGCGGAGATTGTTTGTCAACAGGAGTTCTCTTGGGACATGCGGTGTGGGGTGCGTATATATATGCACACCTGGCCGGTGTGAGGTAGGTAGGGCCAATATGGGAGACAAATGATCATATTGAGGGTTCTGGCAGCAATAACGCTTTGCATCTATAGCGCGCGAGATGTAAACGTCGCTGCATGACTCGGGCCTCAGATTCCAACTTTGTCTAGGTTCTGTTGCGGCGATACACCGGATCTCGCCGGGACGGAGTGCTGCATTAGCTCCTTCTCGCACGCACAACTTGCCTCGTGTTGCGGGTTTGTTGTCTGTGCGTCCGCGTCGTAATACCATCACCTCCGCTCGTAATGTAACCTGCCCCCCAGCTTAGAGGTGTATTCGTAAGGGATGTTGGAATCGGGAGAACCGCGTAGTTGTCAATAACGGACGTGCGAAAGTGTTCTCTTTTATTGTCATTGCATGTCTTTTAAAAGCCGCGACGAGCCCTTGACTTCTCTTCTCACTTACAATGGCAACTCGCGGACGCCCTCCCCGCAAATATTCTCTCTCTCTCTCTCTCTCTCTCTCTCTCTCTCTCTCTCTCTCTCTCTCTCTCTCTCTCTCTCTCTCTCTCTCTCTCTCTCTCTCTCTCTCTCTCTCTCTCTCTCTCTCTCCCTCTCTCTCTCTCTCTCTCTCTCATGCGTGCGTGCGTATGTGCGTGTGTGTCTTGCACTCTTAACGGTGAAAGGGAGTTCCCGTCAGTGTCACCAACTGAAGCTTCTTTTTCTGTTTCACGCTAACTGTAGACGCACCTGTACCTATTCGATTATGTCACCAGAGACGCGGCGTATGAAAGCACTGACTGCAATGCACGGGGTACGCGGCTCGAGTTGGAAGGGTTCGACACGACGAGAGCTGATCAAGGTTTTATTAGTAAACACCGACGTGAGCTAGCGCGACGAAATTCGGGCTGCGAGGAGGTCGCGAAAGGCGGTGCTGTCGACTGCGCCAATAAAAATGGGACCGCTCAGCCGTGGGGTAGCTGCAGGCCCGCCGCTGCTGCCTACTTTCTCCGCGCCCAGCGAGCCCGCCCGGGCGCCTTATCGACCTTTCGCGCTCGCCGAGGGGGGAAAAGGGGAAGATAAAACGCGGGCGGGGCTGTCCTTTTCGGGAGCAAGGCGGGAAGAAAGGAAAGAAAGGAAGAAAAAGAAACGGGTAACGAGGGCGCGGCGCGGAGGTGCAGCCACGTGAGGTGTCCCCCCTTCCCTTGTCGCCGCTGCGGGCACCGTCCGCTCCGTTTTTGTACGCCGCGGGGGTGGGAGAAATAAAACAAAGGAATGGCGATCTCTCCGCACTCATTTTTGTGCAGTCAGCATTTTCGACGCTGCAGGCCACCGCAGCTTTGTTCGAGTCGATTCGGCGAAGCTTGGGAAGTACAAAATTGTAAGCGGAGAATGGTTTTGTGAGATCCCCTCCTTCGTTTTTTGTTTCTTGCGGGCTTGTGCGGAGGTGAACATCGTTCTGGAATTTGCAAGGTAGGCCGTGTACAAAAACGATAGAGGTACACTCGGGTAATAAAATAACAAAAAGACGCTAATGTGGAAGGTTTGGCGACAGTTTTGCGGGCTGTATAGGGCAGGGGTTTGGGGAGGCTAAGTTGGTATTCATAACACAGCGCTGCCGGTGGCGAGCAAACGGCGCTAACCAGGGACAAAGGACGTAAAGCACCTTCTGGGGCAGTTAAGACAACGCAGTTTAACTTAGTCCCCTGCGTAGGCTTGTCCTTTGTCTCCTGTCTGCCCTGTTTTGGCAACTGTTTCTTGTTCCTGCAGCGCACATTTTCCGCGGGCCCGCTGAACGTTTTTTGCTGGACGTTGACTGTTTAAAATGCTTAAAATGACCTGTCTTGCTATTGCAATTCTTACTATTACAGTCGAACCTCGTTATAAAGAAGTAGTATTGGGGCAGCAAATTAGTTCGTTATAAGCGATATTCGTTGTAACAGTAGGGGTAAAAATCGGCTATTACAAGTCGACAATCGGGCTCGATAATTAATACGAAAATGCATTCTTTGAGGCTTCGAACCCACTATACACAAGGTAGCCCTAACCTTTCTCCTTGTTGCATTTCAATCTGAATGAACCGGAACATGAGTACCTCAAAATGCAACAGAACCAAATTCACTTTGCGAAACAGGCCTGCTTCCTTACTTATTTGATGAAGGATGTGATCTTCGTCTGGTGGCTACTCACAGCACTAAGAAGGATGAAGTTTTCCAGTGTCTACGAACAAAGGGGCCTTTATACTTCTGCAGTTTCGGACTACTGGTTTTTTTTTCCAAGTAGCTTCTTCGCCTCCTGGTCGGATATTTCTTCGTTGTATCCGATATCGCGCGCGGCTGTCACGGTTTCAGTTTGGGTATAAAAAAATAAGCGTCATTGAAATAAAGCGTGGCCAACCAAAGTTTGCATTTTGTTCGCTATAGCCGATAATTTGCTATATCACTGTTCGTTATAACGAGATTAAACTGTATTGTTATTAACTACAAAGAGTGAAACGTGGTCAGTGTAAATGCCGTTGTTTTGGCGATTGCGAGGTGCCCGCTTGGAAGTTCTAATTCCGCGCCATTGCAAAAACATTTCAGAAACGTCGGACGAGAGAATTACTCGTCACAGAAACCTGCGAGTTTGGTTACCTCTTACTATTTGCCGTTCGTTCGGACTGCTTCAGTGGAGAGCTTCCCCAGCTTTAAAAGCTGTGAAGCGTCGGGCGAAATAAGCGCACCGTCGATCGTCTTTTGCGCTATTCTATCTCGGTGGCACAGTGTTCTTTTGCCAGACTTGAAACTTCGAAGCATTTGGTGGACGGCAGGCGAGAACTTTGGTATAGTAAAAAGCGACGAAATTGATAAAATTGCGCCAGATCCGCGAGTGCACGCAACTGCAGCTGCAGCCCGCCAGCCACGTGTGCGCTCGTCGCCCAGCTCTTCGGGATGAATTGGTGGAAAGAAAACGTTCTCCCGTTTTTGTTTGTTGTTACGACATTTTCGGTTTGTCAGTACCAGGCGCTCGGTGAACGTGCGTAACATCGGCTGCAAGGGGGCTCGGATTCGGCCTCGATCCTCTGCATTATCATTCCTTCTCGCCAGTGGCACACTGGGTATCATGCAGAGACCTCGTCTAGGGAGGGTAGAGGGGGCGATGCGCGCGGCAGCTGCTACAATCGGTCGCTCCAACTGGCTCGCCCGTCAACGCTTATTCGGCGGCGCAAGTGCGTGGTGTGGGGATGTTTTGTGCGGGGTTCTGGCGCCCGGCGCGGCGGTCGGCACAAAGGCAGGAGGCGTCCCTGAATGGCCTGGTTACGCGCCGCTGATGGTCGCCGCATTGGCCGGCAAGGTCGGGCGCGGACAGCTCGAAGCAGCAAGAGAAATGGCTTCCTTCGGCCGGGCGACGACGTACGCGCTCATACGATGGCGCGCTGGGCAATTCACCCGCCGTCCCTTCCTCCCTTCCTCACACCGCCTCCTCCTCCTTCGCAATATCTTCCCTACAAAACATGGCGAGAAAGGCTTCCCAGACTTCTTGCATAAGGTCCCCACCATAAGCTTGTTTGTAGGCTCTTCAGAAATGCTTAGGTGTACAGGCATGGGCAAATGAGACGCGATCACGATAATATGAACCGGAGCACACAAATAGCGCTGCTTCTTTTCACAGTAGTCAAATTGACGCGCGCCTTAATTACAGTCGCAAAGTTGGAAAATGTGGCTTTCCAAGTATACCAGCAGCACGGCAATATTGGACCTCCACGAAGAGTATTTTTCGTTTTTGCTTGTTATATTTTCATGATGGCATTTCATTTGTCATTGAGTGTACACTCTTTCGATAACACAGTGACGCAGACATGGTGTGACCGTATGGATAATTTCGAATAAGTTGAATAGCCAGGCATTTGGAGCCCCAAGAATAACCGTCTGTGTGTGTACGTGTATGTACACTCTGGACCCACCAGATGCTTCTGGGGCACGAAGTATTCTACGCGAAAGGTGAACGTTCATGTGTGACGGAAATATTTTATGGCAGTAAAAAATAAAGGTGTTTTCGCCAGCATCCTAGCAGGAAACATTTCACTCTGACTGGCGAGGCAGGATTATATTTGGCATTCTTTGTGTCCTAACACCTCTTGGCATGGCCTAGAAACCTTTGACAAACACTGCACGCGTTTTCTCCCAGTGCAGTGTATACCGCCCAGGTTTCGCGGTAGCTGAAGAAAATATTTCGAACCTGTTGTGCGTGTCCTGCCTGTTGTTTGAACCTGTTGTGTCGAACCTGTTCTTCGTGTTCTAAATACTTGAACAGCGGAAAAACGCGCGTGTACCGTTAGCACTTTTAATGATATAAACCATAACGGAATGCAGGGTTTAGTGCGTCGATTATTCGTAAACTTGGGTTATGAGACACAGCGAGGGTAGTCGATGGTTTCCTGCGCAATTAAATTACGAATTCGTGCAGAGTGCAGTTCAGAAAAACCGCTTTGCGGCCGCGGTAAGTCGTTTTACCGCGACCTGGTAGCAATTTATCGTTTGAGATATGAGGGGCAAGTCTGGCCTGGTTTGTAAGGCTGCTTATCTGGGAGTTTGCTGCGAGCTTACCCCTCCGTGTTCGCGTTGCGCGTGCTAGGGCCCCACCGAGTCTTTTGTGGATCTAGAAGCTTCTGCGCGATGTCGTAATACATTCACGTCCTACACGAGGAGAAAAGACGCGATAAGGGAAAAAGATATGCGCCAGCGCTTTTGAGCGATAAGTTCTTCGCTCTTTTGATTGGCTGAGGTTTTAAGAAAATTACTTCGCAAGAAAAAAACAGAATTTTCTTACGACAGTTCAATCACAAGAGATGATGATGCTGCTGAAGCTAATGAAATGTGTTGGTTGAATCTGAGAGGCGTTTCGCGAAGGAGTCGTCGGTAATCGGGTGCCTATGTATCTACCTCAGAATGCTAGCTATTGGCGGGGGCCAAGTCTTGCGATGGCGTCGCGAATTAAGTTTCTGTGGGCCTTGCTCTTCCGTGATGTCGGGTGGGTGCATAGTGCTGCTGTTTAATAAGGGAGTGTTTTTTTTTTTTTTCGAATTCGCTTCAGAGTGAGGTTTAATTGTCACACGTTTCAGTTCGCTGTGCGGAACGTTTCTGTGGGGGATGTGTTGTCCCGTATCGATTTCACGCTAGATATGTATTAAGAAGTGGACACTCGCACTCGGGAACAATCATAAAAAAAGGCAAACGAACGTCTGGAAGGTCCGGCTGAAAACGGCCGCGGAATATTACCACAGCTTCCCTCAAGCGTACATTCTCGACAAATGCGTAACTCGCAGGAAGAGTGGGATGGATGGAAGGTAGGGCAAGTTGTTCGTGTTTCTAGACGTTGGATGAGGGTGGCCGAACGGGGGCAGCGTGTGTTTGATTTCGTTTACCTCCGTCTGGCTTTACATTAACTGGTCAACAAACTGGCCGACGCGCTTAAGGCCCGTTCGCACTTGCGACGAAAGCGAGCGAAAGCGACGAGAATTCCGTCGCTTTGTCGCGCGACGATCGTTTTTGGCGAATGGTCGGGACCAATTTTTGTCGCCGCGGGACAAAGGGACGGAATTCCCGTCGCTTTCGTCGCAGTGTGAACTGGCCTTTACGCGTGCTGGCAGTAAACTTTGAAAGCGAGGCTCTGCCGGCTCTTCGGCTGTGCATTGTGCTTCTGCTTGGCACGGGCTTGCAACAGCCAGCGAGCAAGGAGATAAAAGGAGGAAAAATAGAGTCGAGCGGCACTTCCTCCGGCCGCTATCGGAAACAATGAAGGGGTATATCCGTATATCTGTGTACTAGGCAGGAAAGTGATTGGCAACTCTGGACAGGCGATATGTACAGGAGCACCGGTGTGGTTGTGCGTAGAGGCTTGCATATGTGCGTATTTATTTATAGCCTTTTTTAACACGAAAGTGTTTTATGCCAGGATACACAAAGATTTGACTGACGTCATATCCGTCACGGAAGTGACGCCACTACAACGAAGCAAGCGGCCTGTAAAGGGGGCATCCCTGCAAACACGGCCTTCTTGCGGGGAAGCAAACTTTAGTACTAAAGAGTACTTTATACTTAGGATTGTTCGTTTTCGGGTTTTATATTTTAACACGAAAGGGTTTATAAAGACTTCACTGACGTCATATCCGGGACGGGAATGACGCCAGTACACCTTCGCCGAAGCGACCCGCTCGCCAAGCACAGCCACAAGACAGCCGTCGACCCGCAAATCATGCTCACTTCGCTGCAGATCTCACTGCACATTACACTTTCGTGTTTTACCGATTCCTATGACAGAGGAATCAACCACAGTCTTTTTTTTTGTTTGTTTGTTGGTTTGTTTGTTTGGAGTTTCGAGTATTTCATCGTGCGCATCTGGTGGTTGAACACGCCGTTTCCTGTCATTCCGGATAAAGAATGACGGGTAATAAATTTTCACTGTTTGCATGAGGGATTTTTTTTTTTTTTTTGCATCCCCGAACATTATGAGGACAAAATTTTTGCATCTCAGAGCTTCATCAGGGAAATATCGTACACACTGAAAAAAAAAAGAAACTTTTTTGTCGCTTCCGTCCGAAAAAACTGTCGCTGCAGCCTCGACTCGAACGTTCTTAGTCACCGCAGCAGGTATACATATATATGATGAACGGAAGCCTGCGATGTCACACGTTTCATCTCCCTGCGGCCTTGGCCTGTCCGTAAAGCCAGAGTGCACTGCTGACAATGGTCAAATATCGGAGTGGCCGTCATTTTCCCACTTTCCACGTTGCGCACTCTTGGAGGAACTGAAGAGCCGAAAGTGATATGCACGTGAAGAACCTCGACAACCGCTACATCTGATGAGGATCCTCAAGCCGCAGCAGATAAGGTACAATATAAGCTCGAGTTTTTTCTGGAAAAATAAGGAGTTCGGGACATTGAAGAAATTAAAGAAATATTGGGGGTTTTCTGCAGGAGAATGCGTACCGTTGCTTTACTCTGCGTGTTCTAAAATATCCTTTGAGGTGCTTATTAGCAGAAATCCAAATTTAGGAAGAAGGAAATGAAAATTTAGACCTCTAGCGTTTTTGTGTGTGAAGTCTACAGTTGAGAAGGGTAATATTTTCCACAATGCGAGAAAAAAAAATAATTAGGTCGAGTACACCGAGCATTTCTGATGGGTTGTAAAAGAGGAAGCCCATGGGCCGTTCAGTACTTTCGCATTAAAAACGCGTCCAAGCGTTCCGTTTTGCTTTCATGATGATGATGATCGTTGGATGTTTATGGCGCAAGGCCAACTGGGGCAAAGAGCGCCAAACGTTTTGCTTTCACCGTCTCGCTCCCTCTTGAGCCTGCATGACGGCGCTGGGGGGAATAGATTCGCGGGTTCGGTTCCTGGGAGGTTGTGTAGCTGGTGTGGATTAGAGGGACCGTTGTTTCGAGGAACCGGGCTTTTATAACTCGCTTGACTCAGTTCCAGCCCCGATTGGCGTTGTTCGCGCACTCACTCACGAAAATTCAAATTTCCCGCTCCACAACGTCGGCAGTGACGTCATCGGGTATGTTCCAAAATAGTTTATGGTTAACTTTATGCCAGCATTCGATCGGTGCAGTAGAGCGGTCGTGTTTATTGTCGGTAGGCTTTGTCGACCATCGCCAGTTGCACCATGCTACTGACTCCCCGTGACGTCACAGGGGTGTGCGAGGAGGTGGCTGCTCATCTCGCCGCTCTCGCACCTGCTCTCCCTATCATCTAACTTAATTATTTGAGGTTTGCCTTAAACGCGGCGCGATTATTCTTGTAACAGTGCTATCTTTCGAATGTATAATGCTTGTGTTTAGTCTCCGTGTTCAATCTAAAGATCCCCTGCTAGTTAAAACTAATCCGTCGTCATCTATCACGGCGGCCGCTTTTTCTTCTTAGCGTGGGATCAGAACGCACACTTTTATACCGTCAACTTTTGTTTTTCGGTGTAGCAGAGTCGTGCTCGCTGCGATTAATGCCTCCGAGTTGGCCGAGCGGAAGGAAGGCTTGACCATTACCGCGATTTCGCCAGCGAGAGACCGATTATGGGAGCGCAATAAAAAAAAAGTAAAGAGAGGAGGCACTATCGATGGCTGCGAGTTTCGGCGGCCGATAAGAACCTGGAGTGGTTGTTACGTACGTCACCGGCGAGAACGAGGTCAATTGCACTGCTCGACACGGGCGGTTCTGGGTCGCCAGAAACATACTCTCGTACAGTAACGGGGTGCACGTGTGCGACCAATCGGACCGTGTCCTTTTACAACAAAGCTGTAAATGGCTGGGATCCAGCAGATCGTCTCCGGTCCCAGACGGTCCCAGAGCGATGTAGACAGGAATCGCTAGCGAGCGTAGCGCCACGTTGCGGAGCCCACTAAAATCCCCGGAATCGTAAAACTGCACGCCACACCCCGGGACACGAAAAAAAAATCATACAAAATTAAAAAGGTCCTAGGGCCTTCATAGAGCATTCGCCGTGATTACCATACCCGCGCTATGATAAATTTCTACCCACGATTCCTGTGTTTTGTAGCGTAAGCTACACTGGCCGAGGTTGAGCGCTTTCGCGTGTGCCGTGAAGGGCCGTTCTGCGCAAGCGCGAAAGGCATCGGATTGGGTTGGATTCATTCGATTGGATTGGCTTGTCATGGCTTGGCTTGGATTCATGTGGATTGTGTTGTATTGTGCGGCGTCATAGCCGCGGCACACGCACGAGCGCCGGCGCGTGCCCATGTGGGCGCCTCAATTGCGCAGTAGCCAAGTCTGACGATGCGTCGGAGCCGCTTCATAGCCGTTTCACGTGGATCGTGAAGAGGCGTGCTGAGCATGCGCGAGGAGCAGTGACTGGACAGGACTGGACTTTCAGTTAATAACCAGGAACTATGCTCAGTCGCAAATTACAAACAAACGTGTTTTGCTTCGTGCACCCCTTGGAGGCTCGGCACCGCAGCTTTGCTGGCCATCCCTCTTCACGGGGTGGAAGGGCTCTGAATTTTTTTAAAGCGAAGTTCTCTATGCCTCGCTCGCGCCGTAGGTCGTAACACCAAAACTCACTGCAGGAATGCGCAATGGGTTCCAACAAAGGGCGCATGATGATGACGACGATGATGAAACGCGAAAATTCTTTCTGTGGTCGGCATCGAACCTGCAGGTCCCCCGCGTTGACGATTGCGCGATTACGGCGCGGTCGAAGCAGTTTGGATTTCGAACTTTCAATGTTGCACCGGAGAAAGCGTCGCCTTTGAGCCATATTTCTCGTAATTAAAGAGACATGCAATATGAAACGATGTTGTGGTGCTTAGGGCAGAATGAATATTCGAATATGGTTGTTATGTGGCTCCGGCTGGCTCTGTGCGACTTTGGATGAACTGACTGGATTGCGACATGGAGGAAAGAATGGAAAACACGACGGAAGACGACATTTCAGTCCGCGCCTGTTCCACGCATTAACCCGAGTATCTAGGTTGATCCGCGCTGGATGCGTACTCCGAATTAAGGTCACCGTGCGAAGCGACAGAATACGCAAGGCTCTCGGAAGTGCATTCATTATGCAGGCAGTTCAGATTTTGAGGGAACCGAGGAAATGTCGGGGTCGTTCTTGTGCGGACTTGTTTGTGCGTTTATCGGGCTCTGAGGGATACTTATGCGCGCGCGCTTTCGTCCCGTGTATACGGGCGACGTACTCACAAGGTCGTTTGCCCGCTGCTCCGAAATAACTAAATTTGGCGAGAACTTCAAACTGCCGATGGAAGTTCGGGCAACGTTTGCAGTGCCCGAACTAGTTACGGGCTTGGGACCAAAGTACTCATCCAAACGCGCCGAAGCGGCATGTCACGTTTTTTTTACGAAACATGTTGTTTCCCGAAATCATAGCAAGTTTCAGTTTTCGGGAGGTGGCGGCCTTGTCATCGGTACTTTATGTGGGGGTCTACTCCGTGGTGCTTGAGGAATCGAGTTAGGGCCATTTGCTAGAAATTAATCTAGTTGCAGTAAGAGCTTCGCTGGAAAATGGGCTGAAATTTTGAAAGTCCGCGCAAGTCTTCTGTGAATTTCTCCTTCCATTTTTATCGGCGGTTCCTCTCTGGCGAAAAATGTTCTTCGCGCGCTTTCAGCGTCTTTTCGATCATGTTTAAATTACTTGGCCCTGTTCATCCGCATATCTTAAGGTATTTACAACTTATTCTTCTATGGCTTCATTTGAAGAGAAAATGAAAACGCCGGCCGTCAGCATGCTGACTCCCCCGGAACTGAGCGTCACTAAATACAGGCTTTTAGAGTATCGGCACTCTTTTCTCTCATTGTTATGTGACGCCAGGATTTTCATTGGTCGGTCGGCACCACGTGATATTTGTTTACATATGGGCGCAGCCATTTTGTTTCTGGGCGTCTCTCCTCTTTTTCTCTGTGTGTTGCGCGGACGCTAGAGCGGCTGGTCGCACTCTGCCCGTCACAACCGGCAGCGGTTTCGTTGGGAGAGATGGCAACACTGCAAGCCAGAAACAAAATGGCCCCCAGACGCATCCGCGTGCACGAAGTGGCGGTACTCTTAAGCGTAGTTAGTGACGCTACCCCCCCCCCCCCCCCCTCCGCGGTGGCTCAGTGGCTAAGGCGTTGCGCTGCTGAGCACGAGGTCGCGGGTTCGATTCCCGGCCGCGGCGGCCGCTTTTCTGATAGAGGCGAAAAGCAAAAACGCCCGTGTGTACGAGATTTCGGCGCACGTTAAAGATCCCCAGGTGGTCAAAATTAATCCGGAGCCCTCCACTACGGCGCGCCTCATCACCTACGTTGCGCGGGCGCGTTAAACCCTAAAATCAATAAAAAAAAATCAATAGTGACGCTACCCGGAACGGATTCCTAATAAGAGGAGGCCACCGTGAGCAAAAGCAGTGATTTCACGGCAATCCTACGCCACCATTCTGCGCACGTATATTCGCACTTGCGTTATGAGCGCGCGTGCGTCTTTCAGCGTGCTGTTTGACCCCGTTGTCAGCTCGCAGTCGGCGCTCGTTTTTGCATACGATAACCTCGAGTCCGAAGTGTCTCGGAAGCGCCCTTACGCATTGGCAGCGTCGACACGCATATGTAGTGGTTGCTTGCACCGTTGCTTGTTGGTTGCTTGGTTCCTCTAATCTAGTCAGGTCGGCTCATCGAATTCCTCCGTAAGTTATACGTGTAGCGCAAATTACTTCACGCGGACAATACTGAGGGCGAAAGATTGCTTTGTGGACAGTTTCATGTTTAGCCTGTTGCTGTAGCACGTTCTATAACCACGGAAACGTAGCCAACCGTTTTTTTCGGACTCCGAAAATTCGTACTTGCTGGATAGTCCGGACTTTCCTGAGGAATCTCCAGTTGTCCCATAGGAGTGATGTATATGAGCAACAGATATTTCTGGCAAAATAAAGCGGAGAGTTCTATTTTCCGGACATTTTCCGCGACAGAGCCACGGTGCGACTTCAGGACTACGCCATTTTGAATCCCAAGCCACCTGGATAGCTGCGGAATGGATGTGGATTGGCTTGACTCCCGCTGAAGTAACAAACTTTGGTGTTAGAGGCCAAAATTTTGCATGTACAGTAGAATCTCGATAAACGGAGATCGCTTAAACGGAAATCGCTTAAACGGAATTGCCGCTTAAACGGAGCAGTAGCCAGTAAGTTGGCTGGTTTTGTATTCAGATAACGTAAAAAAACTCTCGGTAATCGGAACTAAGGTTTCCACGTCACCGTTTATAAAGGGAACCAGAAATGGAACTTCTTGTGAAACCAATTGGCATGAGAATCAGCTTTTTACGGTTCCGGCTGTTTCGTGATTTTTTTTTTTTTTCCCTGCTTGTATACTCGTTAGTGGTCAGCCGTGTTAGCGCAACGAATGCAACATCGCAGTTCTTGTTCCAGTCGTATAGTCTCGATTTAAGACGCCGAGATTACGGGGCTCTGCTCCTATTGCCTCGTTCGTGCCATCGTGGTGCTATTCGCGCTTCATTACCGCGTTGCCGTCTTCTACATTCGGTGGCTCGTAAGCACTCGCGAAGTTGAGGCCTCTAGCCTCCGTGAAGATGCCGTTGCAAGGACTCAAACAAACATGTTTGATGCGTTTGATGCTCAGGGACTCATTGTTGCCAAATTAACTTTGTGAGTGCTGTGCCTAAACCTCTTTTAGTTTTCATGCTTTCTGAAAAACTATCAGCTGCATTCACCTTCTGATGCTTCGAGTTCCATGAATCTCTCTCTGTAAACGGAACTCCTGTTAAACGGAACTAATTTTTTCGGTCCCTTGAAGTTTCGTTTATCGAGAGTCTACTGTATATTCTTTGGCGGAAGCAATCTCGAAAGCTGGAAATGGATGTACTTTTTGGGGGCCCCAGGTGACGCTGACATGATCAACATCATCAGGTTTGTCCTGAACCATTCGCGTCTTCTCCAGTCCAAAGTTTGTTTTTGCGACGAGAGGATTTTTCGGACTGCTCGTTTATTCGTACTAGCATTCTTTGTTCCCCTCCAGGTCCGGCAAATCGGTCGGCTACTGTATCCCATTGATTTGTATGGATAACAACGTTTGACAATAAATTACACAGAAACTATTCCGATTTCTGCAAAGCATTGTTGCAGTGATCGCACCCAAGTTGAATCCGTTCTCTGTGCGAAATATCACTTTCTTGCAGTGGTGCCGCTTGGTTCCTGAGCGGTCATAATTTTGGGCGAGAAAGCTGTGCAGGCTTAAAGTAACAGGCCCGACCCGGGATCGGCTGAGGGCATGTTGTTCAAACGTCGCTGCACTATTGAGCACACGAGAGTGCTCACACACGCCAAAAAACGAAAAAGAAAAGATGAAAACGAGAAGAAATTGTGTTATTTCACCTCTTCATTGTCTTTAACAGCCCAATCGGCACTGCTATCTAGCTCTCGACGTCTATGGTGCACAGAAGTGGATGATCGACATCCATTACACCGTGTTTATAGCCGACACCCACGCGCACAAAAAAAAAAAAAAAAAAGGTAGAAAGAATGGGAATTCGCGGTGGATGAAGATCTGCAGACCACTCCACGGGGAGATGTGATTTCGGAGCCACTGTATACGCGGTCCACCGTATCCCGCAATCTAGCCGAAAACACTTTGTTGCGTGGCCTCATCTCCGCGCTCCGATAAGCGGCGGCGGAAAGAGCGCGATATCGGCCGACTGCCGTCGTCGGAAGGCTTCGCGCTCACGCCCGGGGCACCGCGATGATAAGATGCTCGCGGCACTCGCTGATACGCGGGGACCTCGGCTGTTCCTCGGCGATCGCGCCGGCTTCCCCAGAGCACCGTCTTGGAAGCCGTGAAGCCGTTGTGTGCTGTCTAACGGACGACGCCGGTGGGGAGTGCCATTCGTTTGTGGTGTGCCTCGTGTGCTCGTTGCGGAGATAATTTGGTAGCCCATTCGCCGCCTCTATCGGCCGCCGGGTGAGTCGTGGCCTTGATATGCGAACGGCGGTGGTGCGAGCTTTGGGCATTCGTGGTTGCTTATCGCGTTTCTTGCTGATGGACTGGGAACCTTGGTTGAGCTCGAAGTTTTGAACCTTGATAGAATTGGCGTTTCGAGGCGCGCCGTTATACGACCTGCAGGATACATCTTTAATGTGATGTACTAAATCTCGTACATTTTTCCCACCTACGGGAAGATTAGTCGTCGCGGACGTAAATCGCACCGGCGGGAAAATTTGAATCTTTATTGAAAGGTTGGTAAACCCTTTCGTGTCTGTACACCTTCCGAAGGACTTGCTCGTTCCGGGTGACTGTAATTGGTGGATGATGATATAGTCTGCACACCTTCAACAATGCACAGTTGCAAATACAATCTAACCGTTAGTAACTGAATGTTATGGCTACTACTAAATTTCGCAGAACTCATTGGAGGTAAGCGGGTGGGAAGCGTTCTGGCCGCGTTAGTTGGCCCTAAGAACGTTGGTACTACAATAGCAGTGTAGTAAAATTGGTGTTTTCTATGGGAGTGCGTGCTGAGAGCTTGTGGAAGAGTTATTTGTGATTGCTTCAATCAGTATCTGGCTGCGTAATTTCTACACAGTGTATTCATTATCTGGAAGCTGCTACATTTGTTTCTATCCAATGTCAAAGAATTGAGCCATCATCATCATCAGCCTACATACGTCCACTGCAAGACAAAAGTCTTTCTCGTAGACTTCCAGCTGCCCCTATCTTCCATGGCTCAACCCATTAATTGCCCCCTGCATTTCGTTATTTCATCCCTTTATCGAGGTGATTGTCTTCTCACACTTGTTTGTATATCGCAGTCTCTCGGTAGCCGCTCTGTTGCCCGGATGGTCATCCGGTTATCAGTTCCCTACGTTACATGCTTTCCAAAAGTCCACTTTTTTTCTTACTTCACTGGCAGCGATTTACTTTGCAAGTCTTGACACAAGTGTAGACGTAAAGCACGTGCTTTCGAAGAACTCGTTAAGGATAAACGGGCTTTTAATCTCCCACCTTCGCTAAATTTTTAGCCGTTCATAGGCCTCGATATTTTTTTTTCTAACCGGGGGGGGGGGGGGGGGGGGGTAATCTCCAGAAAAATTACAAAAGAAAGGACTTGGGACACCCTTAACAACATGTCGTTTGTCGTGCGGCAGATTTCTTCAACAATGCTTGTAAAGGCCCGTTCACACTTGCGATGAAAGCGACGGGTATACCGTATTCCGTCGCTTTGCCGCGCGACGGTCGTTTTTGTCAAATGGTTGGGACCCATTTTTGTTGCCGCGTGACCAATCGACAGAATTCCTGTCACTTTCGCTCGCTTTCGTCTCAAGTGTGAACGGGCCTAATTGGTGCAAGGATTCTCAGCAGACATATTCGTCGCTTCAATTCACGTTTTTTTTTCTGCTAAGGTAAATCCGAAGTTTCATTGCGTGATCAACTTTTAGATTGTGTCATGGCAGTCATACTTAATAAAGTGTGACTTACCGTGACTGTCTGAAGCCAGGTTCAGTTGTTCGGAGAACAATCCACACATCCTTTATTTACTGTGACCAGTTGTTTGAGTTCTGAATTCCTTTTCAGGCATAGGGGATCTCTAAACTCTCCTACTACGAAAACGGGAACCTCAAGTTCGAAGTCTCCGCTTCCACGGGGCACTCCATTTCGGTCGCACCGGTGTTCCCGCCTAAAAGACAGGGGGAGCGAAACCGTTGTGTCTGACGCCGCAGTCAAAAAGCCGTGAGGAGAGGGGGGAGTGGGGCGCAGCGGGGAATCTAGCCCTGAGTGGGCGGCGGCGGGGAAGCGTTTGGTCCGCCAGCCTTGAAAGCGTGCCAGCCTGCCCGGAATGCCTCTTCCTTTTCGGCTTCCGTTGCCCCCTCCTATTAATGGTCGCTCACTCCTCTTGCGTCGACGGGGTGTATTTCGGGCACCCCTGGCCGCAGCACTTGTGGCGGCACCTTCTCCCCCACCACCCACTGCTCTGCGGTTTTGTCTGGTCCTTCCAACCCTGCCCGGAGGGACAACATGTTTTCCCATGTCTTATTCAAGTCCGTGCTTGCCTGCTTCTGAGCTCACGAGCTTGGACCCTGGAAGGAGGGGGAGAGGGCGGGTTGCTTTTTCGGGGCGGCGCTTTTGTTGCCGTTTCGGTTATTCTCTGCCGCCGCGGTGTGGTACAATCTTGGCTTGCCGTGCCCTTTCCTCGGTATGCGCGATTTTAACAGGTGCGGGGAATTTGGCATTCACTTTGGCCGTCGCGGCGTTGTCTCGGTCATTTGTTTGGATACTTAAAGCGAGCTGTTTGTTAGGCTAGTCGGCACTCAACCATGCAATCTGGCGTTCGCACAAAAACAAAAAAGGACTAAGAGGAAGAAGTGTTTTTAGTCATTCACTTCATCAAGACAGACGTACTGGATTGTCTTGTTTGCATGAACCGACCGCAGAACTTTTGCCAGGGGTGGAAGGGTTGAGCAACCAAGTACTAGTTTTCCTATCACAGGGAAAGCGTCCGTTTTGACCTAATTCTAGTTGAAATTATTGGTTGCAGGGCCTTGACAAATTGAGCTACTTTTTAGCAGTGCATGGGCAAACTAAAAAAAAAATTACAAATTTTAAGGGGGGGGGGGCGTTGCCCCCTTTGCCCCCCCCGCCCCCCCTCCTCCCCCCTTGAACGCCCATGCTTGCTTGGGATGACCACTTTCTTTGCAGTTGGCCAGTATCAAATACAGTGAAGTGTGGTTAGTTGACAATGCCTGCAAAAATGCGCTCCTCTGCGGAAGTGTAAAACATTGATAAGAATGATGTGAAAACGTTCCTTATATCGCATTCCACACATGACTGCGTTTACTCGTATTTTGATACTGCAAGCAATACACTACAAGTCAAATGTTTCACACTCAGCACTGCAGAAACAATTCTGCAATTACCCAGAAAATTTTGAAAGAGGCAAGAAAAGACGCCAGGCGCCAAAATGTTTTTAAACTAGTAATCTGTGACGTCGTGAGTTGTGCGAGCGTGTCGACCATCAACAGGGTTTAAATTAGCGAAAGTTGAGATCTGTTCACGCATGTGCAGGAAAAGTGCATTGGGTGGTGTGAGTGGAGTGCTACAAGCATGCCTTGCTCACTGTTTGTAATGTTTAAATTTGTCATCACCACAAAAAGAAAAATCTGAAGGACACGATGCATGAAAGCACAAATTTCCTGCTTATATATTTTTATTTTCTAAGAGACCACACTGATTCCAACAATTCTGTTAACAGTCCAGTCTTTAAGTGTGCAGCACCAAGAAATACAGGTGCAAGAGGGCACTAGACAACAGAGATACGATATCTTTGTGTCGAGTGCTTGCGTGCTGCCTGTACTTTCTTCCGTTCGTGTTTTTCACGCCACGCACATATCAGGCCATGCTGTTTTGTAGTGTCTTAATAAGCCTCTTCTCCTGGCTTTCCTTTCTCCTTCCAAAAGTTATTTCTCTCCATGTTCAGTTTCGAAATAGAGAAAAATGCTTCGAGGGGCCATGAAGAAAAAATTTGATTTTATCCAAACGACTACATTGTCCTGGTAACAATGATTCCAATCTCATCGCAAACTGCAAACAAATGTATTAGAAGTATTAAATTAAACAAGAGATCAGAGGCAGTGGAAACTTGCTGGCAATGTCTGTATGATGTCACATAATCTTCTTTTAGAGATTTGCGGCTGCTGACCTAAGCCACCACAAGAAACATGGCTGGACGATCGCAGTGAAGCCTCTAATTCCGTTTGATTCTATCACTTAAACACTAGTGTGCAGTTAAAACACCGACAACAGCATTTTAGTGTTTCCGCAAATCTTGAATGTTTTACAATAACTAGACCTCTCTTTCAAAAAGATGAGGCTTATATTGCTTCAGGGTGAGAGGTGGCAGTGCTTTCCTTCATGGAGCGTCCCAACCGCCCTCTCAGCCTCGTTTTTCTCTCTCTCTCTCCTCTTGTGCACGTGCAGTGTTTGCCAAGGGCCAGTGCGAGACCGGCCAGTACCGCTTCCTCGCCAAGCATGGTGGCTGCGTGTGGGTGCTGACCCAAGCGACCCTGATCTACGAGAACAGCAGCTGCAGCAAGCCACAATGCGTCGTCTGCGTCAATTACATCCTCAGGCAAGCACAGGCCCCCCCGCTGTTCTTGGCAGCGACCCTCGGCTGTCGTCGCATTGTGATGTCACTCATCACGTCAAACCCTGTGGCCCCACTACATAAGGGCGGCCTCAATGGGGCCAGGTTCTACGCACCTTGCTTACGAGCCACGTCACGGCAGAATTTGTTTTCACACTCTTTAGTTTAAAGGAGCCGTGAGGACAAAATACAAGTTTGTTTTATTCGAAAGATTTAATGTTTTGTAGTGTTCCCAGCACCTGTCCGGATGCAAACGATGTTTTATTCACCGAGAAATTAATCAATTTATGTTGAAATTTTGATTTTCCCGCTAAATCGTGTGTTTTCATGGTCTGCAATGACATCACAGGAACCGACCGCTCTGCAGCTGATTGGAAAGCCTTGTTTACCGTTAGTGAACCTTGGTGGCGCCACCATACTGTGGCAAGCCATTTGCTGCCTCTGGTTTGTTTTTGACCATATTTGAACGGAACCTAGCTTATTTTTGTTCATGGAGAAAATAATTGTTTCGTGAGACAGAGTGCTCGCTCGACAAATATGGTGACGTAAGACACTGTTGCTTGCGTCAATCGGCCAGTGTGGTCTAAAACTACCCCAAAGCCCCGCAGTCCTGTGCAGCTAAACCAAGCATAGTTCGTGCAGTACCAACACCAGTACCCATCGGTACTTCTGTGTTTACCTGTGCTTTCTTGTTGGTTGCACCATTCTTACTGATTTAAAAAGAATGTGGCCTAAATTTAAGCGCAAATAGCCAGTTGGCAAGCTTGTAAGCTCTGCCTAATTTGCGTTTGCTTTTGCCGGCCTTTGTCAATTGCAGAGCCGGCTGATACGACATCATAGGATCTGTTGCGGGAAAGGAGCAAGTGGGTCGCATAGCCATTCCCTTTTTTCCTAATTATACATCGTATTTGAGCAAAGTTTATGTTAAAAGTGGTGTCAGTATGATTTTAACGAGACAATCTTTTGAATGAACCAAACTTGTGTTTTGTCTTCATGACTCCTTTGGGTGGTACTAATGCATTATCGGGTAGACTAATTTACCGGTTCTGTGAAATTGGCTCATGTTTATTTAAACTGGAACAAGTATGTTTGGAAGTAGTTGGGTCTGTTGTGCTGAGTTGGGGAATTGGGAGCAGTTTCTGCCAACGACATGATGCAGTGGGCATTGGTGAATAGATTGTTTGTGTAGGAAGAAAAAAGGCATTTGATTGCGCTCGACAAGTAAGCCCCTGTGTTCTGGAGAACTTGCCATTATTGCTACAAGTGCACCCCCCATTGCTGGTTAGTTTGAAGCCACAAAATATGCTAAGGCAAACAGTAGGCTGTGTGTTCTTGGCCTCTCCTTATTATATATCTATATATATTCTGGAGATCGTGGGTTCAGATCCCACCCAGCGGGCATTTTTTCTCCACTTTCTTTGTTTCTTTCAAAAATATATCTAACCTACCACATTTTCCCCTTTGGTTTCCTGGGCTTTCTTGACTGCCTACCCTTATTTCTGTCTTCATTCAACAAGCCCCTCATCTCCCATTCTATTTCGCTACATGCATAGCAAGGGCCTTTGTTCTGGCAGTCTTGGTGACAAAGGTAGCTGAAGAAGGTTGAACGCTGGCTGACCGCTCCCAACATGTCGTAGATGCTGGAGTCACGGCCCGGGGGTTAAAAAGAAGGTCCCCTTCGCCTCGAGCAGTCAGAGTGACACTACCCCGAAGCACAGGAAAAAAATTACCTTGAGATAAATACCCAAGAAAGGGGAGGGGAAAAATAGCCCCACCGATAGCGTAGTGGTCATCGCACCATACCAGTATTCTGGAGGTCGTGGGTTCGGATCCCACCCAGTGGGCATTTTCTCTCCACTTTCTTTGTTTCAAAAAATATATCGGACCTACCGCATTTTCCCCTTTTGTTTCCTTGGCTTTTTTGGCTGCCTACCCTTATTTCTGTCTCTGTCTGTCTGTCAGCATGCGCTCTCTCTCTCTCTCTCTCTCTCTCTCTCTCTCTCTCTCTCTCTCTCTCTCTCTCTCTCTCTCTCTCTCTCTCTCTCTCTCTCTCTCTCTCTCTCTCTCTCTCTCTCTCTCTCCTCTCCCTCCCTCCCTCCCTCCCTCCCTCCCCGAATTTTGATGGTTTTGTATGACTGTATGGACAGAGCAATGACCTCCCGAAGCCGCACTTGTGTTTAGCCAAATCCTTGTCCCAGTCTGGACACCTTGCACCACAGTATAGTGCCTAGAATTTAACCACAGCTACCTGACAAGTGTCACAGGGGCAAACAAATTGTTATGCTTGCCGGTGTTCCCAGGCCTTCGCAATAAGGGCGGCTTCAACCACATTGAAGATTAATTAAGCAAGGGACCAGTGGTGTAGCTTGCTTGTAGTTTGGACGAGACATTTCCGTTCCTGCTCTGTTGTAGGTAAAATAAAAAGGCATGTAGATTATTCCATTCAGTTGCTACTAGTCCCCCATCAGACCTCCGTAATGCTCTCCCCACGAGCCTGGCAAGCATGCATACCATGTTGCCCCCCTTGCATATGTACAACACTTTGGCCTTTGTTTAATGAGCTGCTTATGCTTTTTCTGCCTACTAACTTAACATGTGCGCTCATGATCTATTTCTGAGCGCATTTTCTGGACTAGATGCAAGCTTGTATACATACTTATAGACGCAAATTTTCATGCAACTGGTATTGCATTTGAATAACGATTTAAATACTGTAGAAGTAACCATCGTGCCAAAATTTGTGATATCCAATTCCTTATGTCCAATTAAACACCCGAGACACTCTGCTTCTTTCGTGCATTCTTGAAGGGCTTTGTCTTAACCTTGCTGCTAGAGATGCTTTGCTTCACGATCCACTGCTGCTGAGTTCAAGTGCATGCTATGAAAAGCTTCCCAGACTTGCGGAGTAGGAACCATTTCCGGCTCTTGGTGCCAACACCAACGCCGATGTGAGCTTTTCCACTAGGAAAAAAGAAAAAGAGGGTCGGAGATTGTTTCTTTGCAAGCGTTTGCCTGTGTGTGGAAGTGATAATTTATTTTGACCTCCCCCCTCTCCCTTGCAATCGCAGTGGTGCCAGCCAGAAGCATGAAGTGCTGTCCCAAGAGCAACTGACCGCTCCCATAGCCGCAGCCGCCAAGGAGCCGGAGCCGGAGTTGCAGCCGCTGCCAGCTGTGCCCACCGTGCTCAGGGAGGCAGCCGAGCAGAGGGAGGAGGAGGAAGAAGAGGAAGAGGGGGAGGAAGAGGAGGAGGGGGAGGAAGAGGAGCCCCTGTGCTTCACCAGCAGCACGAGCAAAATCTTTGCTCCTCGCACGGCGGACATGAACAAGGGCTTCCTCATGTTCGCGGATGACGACAGTGGCCTCACAGGTCAGCGCTGGTTGCCTCCGGGGGCTCTTTCTTCCTCTTCGCTCGATTCCAGCGGCGCCACTTTGTTGTGGGCGGAAATGAGGCTGCGTTGTACCACACATTTTCATGGGCTGGTTGTTATAGCCCGACACGAAACCGCACTGTACTCTGTATGTCCTCTAAACTGTAGACGCAAAAAAGGCAAGACAGCAAAGGAGCGCCAACAGCGCGTGCCAGATTTGCTTCCTTTCCTTGTTGAGGCCAGCGACTTGGCAAGGCGCCAGTGTCAGGTATTTTATAGAAGTACAGGTGCATGAAGGTGCAAAGAAGGCCCTCCTTCGACTGTGTCTATGCGAATGCCCCGCATGCAAATTGGGGCAGTACGTGTGTTGAAATCGTGATGTCGCTGGCTGTGAGGCAGATTGATTGATTGATTGATTGTGGGGTTCGAATGAGGTGCACCATAGTGTGGGGGCTCCGGATTAATTTTTACCACCTGGGAATCTTTAACGTGTGGTGAAATCTCGTACACACAGCCGATTTTGCTTTTCGCCTCCATCAGGAAAGCGGCCGCCGCGGCCGGGAATTAAACCCGCGTCCCCGTGCTCAGCAGCACAACGCCTTAGCCACTGGGCCACCGTGGCGGTTCGTGGGTCTGGTAGGCGGATTAGCCAATGCAAAAAGATTAAGTGTTGACCATCTGTGAAAGGGGTTTCGAAGTGCGTGGGATGTTTACTCAGAGTGTGCGTGGGTAGGATGTGAGGTTAGAGGGAAATTTTCCGTAGCGCATAAGAAAAAGAGAGGCTACACAAGGAAAGTCAAGCTCTAGTGAAACTGTCGTGATGTACTGACGGAAGGATTTTCAGTTGTGTGAGGATTGTGAGGCATTTTTGTAAAAATAGAGAGAGACAGAGAGGGTATTCTTCATTAGTAAAACGATGTTAACGCCATTGCTTGGCAAATTACCCTAGACATTCACTGCGTGCAAGCGCCCTGTTTGAATTTTGGGCGCGGGGATCGTTTAGGTGTTGTACAGAGCAAGCCTGGTTGCCAATCACCAGGTGGCCGCCATCTTGAACCAACCCGTTTTTCGTGGTGCAGTGCTGAAAGAAGAGTCGGAACCTGAGGACTTGACCCACTTGGCGCCACAAGCCGGAGATGACAGCATTCCGTTGGATGACCTGCCCTCAGGTAGGTTTCTAAGCACGTCGCACCAGTCTCAAAATGAGAACTTTTCTGAAAAGGACATTCTTGCATCTGGTACAGAGGAAGAAACGGCAGTGCTTTCCAAAGGTTGCCAGCGTGCCGGTGTGTGGAACTATTAGTAGCTGCCGGTTGCATTGTTGTCTCTCTCTCTCTCTGGAAGCCTCCAATGTGATGTCACGAGTTGCCAGTGCCATGTGTGCCCATGATGCCAAAGTGCCAAATTCGAGCACTTTTTTTGCGTATTTGACAATTTAAACATCAAAAGTTTACTTTCGCAGTTTAGTGGAGAATTAATTCATTTTTGTATGGTGGCGTGCATCTTTCGAGTTGCAGTTGAGCGTATGGGCAAGAGGTGTATTTTGGTGCATCTGTCTTCCTTTTCCTAATAGCAGCATTACCAACCTAACTGTGAATTTACCTGGCTCCACAGGATAAATTTACTGCGTTACTATTCATCACAAAAAGGTTTTTACCGGTCTTTTTTTTTTTTTTCATGAATTGTCAAGCTCAAAGATCTAAAGACACAAAGAAACATTCAGAAGACCGTGAAGTCTTCAATGGACCATATTCGTTAGCACTCGAACTTTTTTTAGAGCATGGCATTAAACATGTCCATGCTCAGTAGTTTCAAGTTAGGTTAGGCCTTCTATCTGGGCTGACTTGATCCTTTGTCTAGTGCACTGATTTCAGCTTGGAACCTTTTTGATAAGGCAGCCTGAACTGCGCCGAGTTCATTAAAGGGCAAAATACAACTTTGTTCTCTTTGAAAGAACTAGAATTTGGTAGCTCATTTACTTCCATTCCAGCCATGAACAACATTTGTTTAACTGAAGAAATGCAAGAAATATTGAACAAGTTTCAAATTTCGCAACATAGTGGCATAATATGGGCAGGGGTCTTATGAGCTGGGACTAAAAACATTTTTACCAGTGTGCTAACTGCGTGCTAGCATTCAAGTGGTATGATTGAACAGAACTAGAGGCCCTGATACAATCTCCCAGTTGTACTTCATGGCAGTAGCTTAAGTCAGCAGCCACCAGTAAGATTCTGTGATGATCACAAAAAAGATTCTGTGATGTCATAGAAAATTTCAGCATTCAACAGCTGCCACTTTTGAATGTGTTTTCTTCAATACCTCGATATCTCTGAAGCTTGCCATCAATTGGTATTGTTGGTACCAAGAGAAAGCAGCCTTTCTAACGAACTGAACTTGTATGTTTCTTCGTGGCCCCTCTAACGTTCGACAGTTAAACGGTGCCCTACGATGACCTCCCGTGCGCAGATGTGCTGGGCGACGATGCCTTCTCCCTGTCGGACCCATACTGCGACGGGAGCAAGTTGCTGCCGGACTATGCACTGCTGCCGCCGGAGGAAGACTGCCCGCTGGGCCGCAGAGACCCCTTCCTCAGCTACCGGGACGACAGCGATCCGCTGTCCTCACCGGACTCGTGTGCCACGCCTCCGTCGTCGGACGGCGAGGGCCGCGGGAGCAGCTGTTCGGACCTCCCCAGCCTTGAAAGCCCCGTCGACCGGTTTGCGGGGCTGGACTTGCAACACACGGACCTCCAGGTGAGAAGGGGGTCTTGGTTATCGGGAGAGCATGGACTGCTGCCGATTGAGCTGGGCTCGGTGTCGGAAATCTTTTGCTGCAGATTTCTGGGTTGATGGGTTCATGTTGCTTGGGTGATATTCCATTCCAAGATAGGTACACCTCCTGCACTTCTGGTGCAATGCAGAACGTTTATTTTAAACGAGTTCATGTTCCACGCCATGCCCCTTAAACATACATACAAGATACCAAACCGCCCTTATTTACAGAAGGGAAGCGCACAGTTGAGCCCAAAAAACATTTTAGAAAAAAAAAAAAAAACGTGTGTCTCGTGTAAAATTTCTGCACTGCTGGAGCTCTAACACACACGTCTGCACCAAAACCCAGGAATCTACCTCTTAGTTACTGAAGCGGAAAGGAATAGCTCCTTTAGCAGTTTCATAAAAGAATTGAAGGAGTGTTTCAAGCGGAGTGGTCAATGGCACTGGGTACGCACAGGAAATGCTGGGCTTGTACTACCCTCAAGGGAACGGAATCTCACCCCCAGCAAACGCGCATACAAAAATAGTTGGTCCATACTTACAGAGGGGCATTGGCCAAGCAACACCAATCAGTGACAGTCAGTTTACAATTGTTGGTTGGTCGGTCGATACAAACCAACCAGGAATTTGAGTCGGTTCAACGATAATTTCACTTGGTGCTAAAATTTGCAGCTCTCTCGTGTAAGCACCCTTTAAAATCTCTTGGTGCTCACTGCATTTAGGCGATAGCAAGTTGTTTGTGCAGAAGGAAATGGTTGGGTGGAGAAACACGAAAGAGCAACATTTAGGGGTAAAGAGTGGACTGAAGCTAATGCAGGAAGGGAGAGATATAGAGTGGGTGGGGGAAGCTACCAATGTGATGACAATGGTATAGACAATGTGGCCCCTGACTGCTGTCAGCGTTTAACTTATTTTTACAGTGACAAGGACTGTAAAGACGTGATTTCAGACTTCATGTGGCCGTGTGGGTTTTAAGGAATGTGTAGGGGAGCTAGAGCTTCTCGAGCCCTCTAAAGACCTGCTGATCTGTTAGTGAGAAGTGAGTTTGTCTCGTGTTGCTGGAATAGCGGGACTATAACCTTTTCTCCTCTCCTCTCTTGGTGTCCTCAGGACGACGACTTCGACATGCGGGCGCCGTACATCTCGATGAATGGCGACGACTTCCCGCTGCTCAGTCCGCCGGACTCTGTCATGTGGGGTCCCCAGGACTCTCCTCCAGGGAGCTCGTCCAGTCGGAGCTCGCTCTGCAACAGGCAAGTGGCTCACCGCAGTGGCAGACTTGGAGTAGTAACGTCACAGTTAAACCTGGATGTAACCAGCCTCTACGTAATCTATTCCTGCATTGGACAAAGCGTTAAGTGCAGAGCACGTTACGGGCTCGCCTTGTGGTCGTAGCTCACTGTAACGGTCGATGTCAAACGACTGCCGGAATCGGACGGTGCTGCGAGATAGAGGACTCAAGTAGAGCCTGGCGTTCCATCGTAGGGTGACCCGCAGAAGCTTCGAAAACCAAGCAGTTTAAATAGCCATGACCGCTCGAAACTCGTGAACCGCTGGGGCTTCTCATACATTTCCCCATTGTTTAGCGCAAAAAAAACTGCCAATACAGTTGATGCAAAATATATGTAATAAACCGGCAGCACCCGCATTCGTTTAGTTAGGAACGCTCGTTGAGTTGGTTTTTGCGATAGTAAGCGAAAAAAAAGCGGCAGCGCAACGCCGGCACGTGCAAGAGGAAAAGGAAGCACAAAAAGAACAGAACTCCCGCTGGCGCTGTTTCAGGCAGGGGGCGTGCGAGCACTACGAAGGCGGGGAATTTGAATCGCTTTGGGTGGTAGCAGTGAGCGGGTAAGGGCGCCACAGCCCATTATGGCGAATCACTTTCTCTGCACTTCCGTCAGCTTTCACGTTGAGTGGAGTGGCTTTAATTTTTCAATTCCCCATTGCCAGCCCCGTTGAAGGCAATGTGTTTGCGGCCGCTGTGTAATGAAAGCCTTGCGGCAGCTAACCTTGACGTAACAAACTAGCTACTCTGATGAGCCATTGTTTTTGTACTTTTTCTAAAAAATCGCCTGGAGAAATGCACTAATTTGGCAAATTTCGCCCACACTGCAGGCTACAGTGCGTTTCTACGTGTGTGTGGTGTTGGTTAGCTGCGAGGCCTGCTTGTCGGCATGTCGTCACACTTTGACGCTAGATTGAAGTGCTGTTCAGAATGAAAAGGAGGAGTGTGTTGTCCTGCTTGTGGTGTTTGAAATGCCACTGTCCTGTGATCCCACCCCTTGCAATGCCTCAGGCATAGTCACACCACTCGAGAGGGTTTCTCAGCATCCGCGCAAGGGGTGTTGTGCCTCCTGTCTTAAGAAGTGCCGTCTCCTTGCCCTCTCCCCCCCACAGCCCGACCCTGTTCCCGTCGTCTCCGCGGGCGTCCTTAGGCTCCCTGGGGCCGAACCCCAAGTCGAGCCTGGCCGCGCTTCTTGTGGCCAAGCTGCCGCCCCCCGCCGCGAGGTCGCGGGAGTGGACCAAGCACAGGGCACGCACCAACCACCCGAGGTCACCGGGGGTCACCACACCCTCGAGACAAGACCTGGCCAGGTAGGGTGACCACACTGATTTCCTCATATGGAACGCGGCACAGTGGCTTAGCACAGGTCTTGTGCCATAACGCCTGTTGCACCCTTACACGTCTGCTAGAGCAGGGCATGCTAGTACAGCTGACCGTGACTGGCAAGCTGTGATGCAAGCTCTTGAAACAAGCTTCGCAGGCTTCAGCAGTTGGTTTTGACTTTTGCATTGTGTGGCAGTTTGTGGTAGATTCCCTCAATGCCGAGGAAGCAAATGGCTAAAAGTACGAAAAGGTCTGTTATAGACAAGCGTGCTGACCTCTGTGCAGTTCTGTAAAATGGGCAGTAGGCTTAACATGAAACGGGAACATGAAATCGCAGAAGTATGGAAGGGGTGGGAAAATTTGCTCTAGCCAAAGGCTTAAGCACTGAGATCTCAGACCATGATCATTGTGGAGTGTTGGGCCTGCCAACTAAGCTTGTTGGAGGAGGCTATAAACAACTAATCATCAATAACGCATACTGTGGGCACCTTCTAGCGCACGTACGTGGCTGCTCTAGCTGGTTATTTGTTATGTGCAGCTACTAGTGAAACTGCATTTGAATATCCATTAGCAGCAGTCTAGGTTTAAAGTTTCTAGTTCAAATTTATTGATAGCTTGCAAACAAACACCAACAACAGTGCACAGACCTGCTCCCCACTCAGCTGTTTGCAGCGGAGGCATGCCTTAGAAGTTCGCAAGGATGTGATATCCAGTGAGGCACTAAGGGGAGGGGCTGACAGTACAGTCGAACCTCGTTTTAATGAAGCAGTATCAGGAAAGTAATTTAGTTCATTATATCTGATATTCATTGGAACAGTAGAGCTAAAAATAGGTTCAAGCCAACCGGTAATCTGGCTCCCGCCAAAATTCTTGGCTCAAAAACGCATTATTTTAATCTTCGAACCTACCATGAACAAGGTCACTTTTATCTGTCTTCTTGCAGCATTTCAAGCTCAGTGAAGCAGAAACTGAAACGGGGAATTACAACGAACAAAGTTCATTCGAGAAAACAGGCCTGTCTGTTCCTATTTTTTCGTGGAAGGATGTGATGTCTGGCTGGTGGCTATTCACAGCACTGAGCAGGATGAAGTTTTCCAAACTGTCCACGAACAAAGGGGCCTTTTCTACTTCTGCAGTTTCGAACACCGGGAGTTTTCCAAGTAGCTTCTCAGCCTACCGGTCAAATATTTCTTTGTTACATCCAATAGTGCGCGTGGCTCTCACTTTCACTTTCGTTATGAAAGAATAAGTGGCATTCAAATGAAGCGTGACCAACCAAAGCCCGTATTTAGTTTGCTATAGCCAATAATTCGCTATATTAGGGTTTGTTATAACGAGGTTCTACTGTGTAAGCGTTCACCCGCAACTAGAGAGATGTAGGAAGCCGTTTTGTAATCCCTGCCCCTTTGCAGGTCAGCGCGGTTGGCACAACACCCGCAGCAGCAGCAGCAGCAGACGATAATGACGTCCACGCGGAGCCACTCGGCCCGCGGCCTCTCCCAGGACTTGCGGCTGCAGGGCTACGTGACGGCCGCGCTGGAGCAGAAAATGGGCATGCCGTCACCTCCGGATCCACCGCCCAAGCGCGGATCGACGGAGCGGGCCCTGGGGGCTGGGCAGCTGGCCAGCCCCAAGAGGATGCGGGTCGAACACCTGCGAGGAGGCAAGTGCTTTTCCCACCTTCCCCTCCCAAGACTCCCCTTCCGTATGTGTCCGTATCCGTCTTCGTGTGCTCCTACTAATAGCAGTACCCCTCCTGTGTCTATCAGTAAGCCCCTAGTGACAACCCTTCCGTATCTGTCCGTATCCGCCATCATATGCCCTTACTCTGTATTCTCGTAGCAATACCCCTCCCGTATCTGTCTGTATGCCAAGTATTCAATCCTCTAGTGACAACTCTTCCGTATCTGTCCGTACCGTATTTTCGCACGCATAACCCACACCAAAAATGCGGAAATTTCAGCGGCAAACTAGGGGTACGAATGATATGCGAGGTTTTTCCTTTAGCAAGGCTTCATGGCAATTCGCATTGTGCCGTGAAGCTCCTACGCAGTAACACTGACTAAGCCTTCCATGGCAGTGACTGCGCAAAACATACAAGGACAAGGAAGAAAAAACAAAGACGGGTGCACCCTAATAACTGAGCTTTATTAGTGAATTGCGACTTTCGCCTTGCAGTCAGTGTATTCTACTTGCTAAGTATATGCTTTTTCTGTCTTCGTAGTATGTCATGTGTCGCTTAAGCAGTAGCTCTGGTGCAGCCTTTCCTGTACCAAATGTGCGGGCAATACGCGAGGATTTTTTTTCTTTTTCGGCAGGCTGAAAGTGGGGGTGCGGGTTATATGCAGGGGCGAGTTTCACGCGCGAAAATACGGTATCCGTCTTCGTATGCTTTAGCTACATATTCTCCTCGTAGCAATACCCCTCCCGTATCTATCTGTATCCACCTTCGTGTCCGCCATTTCCTCCTAACCCCGAACTGTTCCCCGTCCTCCCTCTTGCGCCGCTGCAGGTGTGCAGCTGCAAAACAAAGACAGCGTGCTGCTGAACTTGCTGGTGAACGGAGAAGATGCCTGCCACGGATACCTGTGCCAAACCTTGCGCTATGACAAGGTCAGTAGGCACCACGCACACCGCTGCTTTGCTTGGACATAGTGCATGCTGGCCGAGAATGAGCAGCTTGCATTTTGTGTGCGAGGATTTGTTAATGTTCTCGGTCTTACCGCCACGTTGAGTTTACCGTACTCGATGCCGAAAGCCTCCTAAATACCGTATTTTCCGGTGTATAAGTCGCGTTTTTTTTTAATGAAATTTCGTTCGTGCGCCTTATCTATCGGTGTGGCTTACGTATGGAATAAATCCGGTACGTGGCAGCTGGGCATTGTCCACGCTCGAAAAGGTGCCTGTGTGCTGCGTGATGTCAGTGCAAGTTAAGAGACACAGCTCTATGGTCTAAATGAAGTATTTGTTAGCGAGTCGAGGAAGAAGGCTTCGATGGTTTTGCCTGAACGCCTTCTGTAAGTACATGCCATCTGTTTGTATCAATAAACCACTTTTGAAAAGATAAGTTAGTTCTGTCTAGACTTTGGACGGTAGATGCACGTGTCTAGCACTGCTTACCGGAAGATGCCCGCAGAGGCGGCGACCGTCGCAACCATGTACTTTCGTTGCACTTTCAAATGAACTTATCCTCTATGATTTTACCTGATTAACAAGTGCAGTTTGTACACCGGTGCATCTGATACACCCGTGCGACTTACATACATTTTTTCGGAAAAACTGTCGTTTTGAGGTGGGTGCGACTTGTACAAAGTGCAACTTATAGACCGGAAAATACGGCAAGCCAAACGCACTTTCTTGGTGGTGATGTGGACGGTAATTCATTGCTGAGTGTTTCATTGTTAGGCAAGTTATGCTGTGGGAAACCTGTTGGAGATGTAGCCAGTTCATGTAGAGCAGTTTGTGAATATGGATAGGACGCAGCAGGAACACAAGTAGCAGAACTTGTTGGTTGGTCCATCACTCAGGGAAAAAAGGTACGGTGCTAAGTAGACTTAGGCGAAGTGAGGTACAGATACCAAATTCCTAATGGTTATGCACTCAAGGGAAAGCACTCTGTTTTATGCGTAAAAGGCAAGTACAAAGTATTCGAAGTAAAATTAAATTAACGAGTTTGAAAGGTGCGCTAACAACTGCTTGTAAGCAAATGGTCGTCGTACTAGATAGACACAACAGGGTAACTGATCAATGTTTGCATTACAGATGCAAGCCAACCTGGCTAGCCTGGCACCTGTTGGCGGAAAGTTAGTCGTAGTCGAGTGCTTGTGGCTGGAAGTTATAAAAAGAAAAACCATGGAGGCATACCTAAACATTACCTAATTTAATGCTTCCTCATTTGAAATAAAAGCAAGCTTAATTTTATTAGGTTGTTTTATTAAGAGATAAGCAAAGTTCAGTTTTTGTCCTCCCCTAGTTTCCGCATCAATAAACTTGCCCCTAAGCTTCCATGAAGCAGGGGGGGGCCCACACCGTTTGTATTCTGAAGTGGAGTTTTGCGACTGGTGTATACAGCAGAGCACGTTCAATGTTTGCTAGCACAATGAATTCTTTAGTTAGCAGCCAACGTGCCCAGCCTTCTGCTTTAGGCCTAACGTCCTCCCCCCTCTCCGTGCATCGCAGAGGTGCCTGCCATCATCGTCTCCGCGCCCCGCTCCTCTGCTCCTGGACGTGCCCATTCCCACGCTGCAGGACTTGAGCCAGCTGGATGCCGAGGTCAATGCCCCCATCCACCAACTGCTCACCGGCGAGGACCTCCTGAGCGCCCTCGACCAGTCCATGCCCCCGGCGCTCGTCTAGGCCGCAGGGCCCTCTCCCCTCCCCTCTCCCTCCTCTCTCCCCTTCTCCCCCGCCGTCTTCCTCTCTTCAGCCGCCGTCGTCATCTCACAGGCAAAAAAAGATCGAGGTTCTCTTGCATTGGGAAGGATAGGCAACAACTCCCCCCCCACCTCTCACCACATTCCGAGAAATTGAGGCGTCGTCGAAAATCTGGCAGTTGTGAGGCGATGAAATCCCTCCCCCCTCATCTCTCTCTCTCCCCCTTCCCTGCGAGAACAGCACGCTGTCTCTCCTCCTGCGCCACTTCACTCCCTCCAACCGTGATCTTGAAACGCGTATGCCTCGCTCTTTGCAGTCGACGCAGAAGCCGGCATGACCTCCGGTTTGTTGCTGCTGTTGTTGTTGTTGTTGTTGTTGAGAGGACTGCCTGGTCTGGCCAGGCACTGCTGACGCGCGATGCTTGTGTCCGCGTATAAGGCCAGCTCCTTCAGCACTACCAGTCTGAGCGGTTCGCAATGGCCGCTTGAGCTTGCACGGCCTCAACCTGCTGCTTCTTGCCACACTTGCGAGAGAGAGAGGGAGACACGTGGCTTCTCCCTTGGTCATTTACGGCGACTGTAGGCTACGGGGAAGCAGCTCGTGTCTTCTTTCCTGAAGCGACAAACGTTCTACTGCCATACACTTTTTTTTCTGTCTTTCTTTTCCTCGCCACTGCCTCCGCGCATCTGACAAGTGCACCTCATTCGCGGATGGTTCTCGGGGACATTGTTACGGCCCGTATACGCCTCGGGACAAAGGATCAAAGAGAGAGCTTTGGCACGTGAACACCCCCTTCTCGCTTTAATTCAAACTTCACGCACGGTCGTCTTTTTCGTCTCATTTTCTTTTTTTCATTTTGGCCCTCCGTCAAACTCCCCTCTTTCCGGATAACCGCATTTTTTCTTGGTGAGGGTGCTACTACTGTCATCTTGTCCACTAACTCCTGCATCGTTTCTTCCCTTTCTCTTTGTTCCATGTCTGGTTTTGTTTAGTGTTGTCGTCCTCGATCGAGTTTAGGGCCTAAAACAACCTTCCAAGTTGTATGCGGCGTGGCGCCACCGCACGTTTTTTAACGTGCGCAAGTGCTGACCTGTACATAGCTTCGTTTTTCTCTCCTTTCCCAAATTTTTTTTGTGTGCCACATGTATCACTTCATCCTAGAGTACAAATCTCACAAGGTCTTTACATGTGCACATGTGTAAAAGGAGCGCCGATTAAAGTGGTTCTCTCGCGTTTAGTGCAGACGACGAAAAGGCTTCGCTGCCTGAAATAACGGTGGCAGCAACTGTGTTCCGTGTCGCGCATGCCGTTCTACCAGCTTGTGGACTTGTCACGAATATGTCACTCTCCGCACAGGTCGTCGCGCGGCGTAGTTTAGGATTCCGCACCGAAGGGCAGTTAATGTAGGTGCTGGAAGGGGGAAAAAAAACTTGGACGACCTTGCTTCAGGCATGGTTGCGTGTAGTGGACTCAAAGGCTAGCTTGGGCGTAGGTGCAACAAAAAAAATTTATAGCAACTTGTGATTTTTTTTTTCTCACTTTTCTGGCGTTGATAAGTCCTGCTTTGCATTGAAGGAACATAGGTGCCATGTTTTTTTGTTTTCTTGTACAGGTGAAACTATGATGGTGCAATGAACGCAAGGGTTAAAGCAGCAAAATGGATGAACGTGCATATGCATTGCTGTTGAAATGTCACATTGAGTGTTATTGCATCTTTAGAATATCCCCTTAGCTTGATTTTCAGCGTCCACGTTCTATTATTGAACTGGCCTTGCAATTTGGGCTGTGTTGCACCTTGCAATCGATCGACCTTCTAAATTTTTCTGTGGTTGCAACAGTTTCGTACCGTTGACCAATGCAGTGTGTTTGCGATCTTGGCAGTAGAGATTAAAATTTGTTAGATCAGTGTTCTTTATAATAAAAAAAATGTCATGGCCAACTCTTGTGCTACAGAGTATTACTGTTCATCCAGGAAACAAAAACAATTACATGATACAAAGTATTTCTCTTGTTATGCAGTCAGTCAGAACACGTAGTAAAGCTGAGTTAGTTTTTCTTTTTCTTATTATTGTTGTTGTTGTTATGAATAGGTGGCATATGTTTCCTCCATTTCTCAAAAACACAACAGCAGTGAAACGTGTACCGTATTTACCAGGCTGCAACATGCCCCCTTCCCCTCATTTCAATGACCGGAAGTTGGCATTTCATAAATTCCTGGTCACAAAAATTGGAAAGAATTTTGTAAGTTGGAGAAAGAAGTTGTAATTTGCAATTGCACTATGCATTGTTGCTGAAATGGATTCATTTTTGTTCCAATGCCATGGGCTACTTTTAGAAAAACTTTCACTGTTAGAAGGGCGTGTGTTAAAACAGTGTAAATGCGGTAGCGGGATGCACTTGGAACTCCAATCCGACAGTGTTAGCTGCTTTGCTTCCCCCCTTCCCCCCCCCCCCTTTTTTTCCAACACCCAGTCTGTACACATCACAAACACAGGAAAAAAAAAAAACTAGTTAAGCTTTTGCAATTGTGCAATTCAGGCTTGCGAATTGGCAAAGCGACCACAGACCAAATTCGTAGTCCTTACGTGAAATGCGCATTAAAAACTGATAAATCGTTTTGCTCCAGCGCGACAAAAACTGGGGAAAGGAAAAAGGTGGGGTGAATTCATGTAGCGGCGATACCACCAAGTATTTACTAATTAGCTTTCTGCCACACACCACACAGCTTCGAAGCTAGCCGTGAGTCGCTCCCTAGGGACTTTGCGGTAGTCGCCTTGTTAGGGGGGCTCCCATCTTCAATCACAGCCGCGAATTTCTCCGACGAATTCCAAGAACTGCGTCTTCTGTTGAGCACGCTCATCCAAAGTGCCTGGTCTTCATGCGAACGAATCGCGCACCAAGAAAAACAAACGTCCAAGGCTTGCACGACACTCTAACCCCCACTATTTTCCTCTCGCTACACATGATGCATACCGGCTGTCTTCTACTACTACTGCCAAATTGAAACTACTGGACGCGACCACAGGATTGGTTATTTTGATTTGAGAGCATATTTTCTGTTCTTTTGTGAGCGAAGACACCAACATAGACTTGGCGGCTTCCACGTACACGTTACTCGGTGGCGAGCCAAACACGACTGTTGGAACTTTCCTTTAAAAGCTGCCAAAGAAAGGTTGGAAAATTGGGTAGAGAGGGAGGGCATTTCATTATTACACTTCATTTTTCACTCCTCAAAAGCAAGTTTTTGTTGACGCAGAGGCTGCATTTAGTGTAAGCGCCTAAGCACGGGGTTCGCTAACCGGTTTCGGTTGCTAGGCGAAGTCGAGGATTTGTCTCGTTGCAATGATAAGCCACTAGGCGACAAGGTTACGCAACAGTTGCAAAGCTAGTACGGCTCTGCAGATAGTTGACAGAAAAGTGTACTACACTTGTCTGAAGATCTGGATTGTTCTTGGCCAGGCATGGGAGTTGTTCATAGGAAGAGAATCTGGGCTTGCTTCAATTTTTTTTGCCCCCCTTCTTTTTTGTACTGTTTTGACGCTGTTCTGTAAATAGTCACATCCTTGTATTGTTAATTTTCCCACCCCGAACTGCTGTACTCACTGTTTTCATCCGAAGAAAAAAAAAACGGAACGTTGTTAGCTGCCATGGTTGTATGGCGGAACCTTGTTGTTGACATTTTGTGTGGCCTATTTCCTTTTGTGTATCAGGTCTGCCAGTTTATTCACTTAGTGATTTGTTGTACGGGCCGTTTTTAGGGTGCTCGCTTCTTACTTTTCATCCTGAATGCTTTTTGCCTATCCTGAAAACGAGTTCAAGAGAAAAAAAAAAGAATTTAGAATTGTACATCGAATGCCCGCCCATCTGTCTAGTAAGAGAGTAGCGAGCCTTTTGTTGGCTAGCAGAGATATATACATATATAAATATATAGACATGTGCATATTCCTGACAATTTCCACATCTCAGTGTATTGACGTAGGTCTTTTTTTTCCCCCCCGTTTTTACCTACCTCGTACACATAGACACCGTAAGCGGTTCTTGTATTTTGTTTTTTCTCGAGCATTGTTTATATTGGAGGTTACTGGATTTGGCTGTTTCAGAGAGTGACCTGTTTACTTTTGTCCACGAGAGTAACCTTCCCGACCCGACGCGATTGTTTTGACTTTCCCCAGTGTGTTGCATTTCATTTGTTTGTTACACTTTTCTTTCCGCTCTGAGCTTGAACTGACGACACTGCAACAAAACAGCTTGCTTTAACGGAATGGACTACAGAACGACGTGGCAGTAAGCGTTTGTTCCCTCATCATCAACCAGAGATGTCGCGAACGGTATTTTTGTCAGGCCGAAACTTAACACACGGGAAAAAAAAAAAGCAAAGTTGTTGCATATTGTTGATTGTATGAATTACCCACGCATCAATACTCTCGCATTACACAAGCTGTTGTAAAGTACAATGTAGTTACAATGGAGAATAAAAGTATCTTTTTCATTTAGTACTCGGCCTGGTGCTTCTTTCAGAAGTCTTTCCTTGTTTGACTGTGACCGCAAATGCATGCGTGTGGATTCCAGTCAGTTGTGTCCTTGCTTGTACGACAAAAAAACAACTGGGTCGGAACAGATGCCTCTTAAGATGCCAAACTACGCAACCAACGGACATTCCTTGTGTGGTACTTCGTTAGGTTTTGGCTAAAGCCTTGGAAACATCCCAGGGATGTTCGATAGCCGTACGTCTGTCGATCATCCTAGGTTATACTCCAGTGGACGTCTATTAGATGTCTTGTACGCTCCCACGTACTTTACTCGCCTCCACAGTGTTTTGTGGGCGGAAAAAAAGGAGTGTTAAAACTAAAATAAGACATCACCTGGTAAAATAACTGCTTTATTTTCTAGTTTCCCAGCACCCCGCAAATCGAAGCACCTTCGCTGGCAGTTTGGGGGGGGGGGAAGGTTTCGGAAAAAAATTTTTAATGCAGGTGGTCATCACATCTAAGCAACCACTCCTCACTTGCAGTGCTGCGGGTTTGAAAAATGAAAGGGGTGCTTAGAATCGAGAAAATACAGCATTCGCGGGCTATCCAAACTCTATGCTTGTACAATATGCTTAAGCATTCAGGAGCATGAACTGCTTTTCCCATGGACATTGAACATTTATAGCAACACGCATAACTACGGGACGAGGCCTGGAAGTGCATTAGCAGAGCGCAATGAACGGTTGAAGTTTGTCATGCTTTAAATGCAGGGCTCGTTGGCTTTATGCTCGTTTAGAACAGGATTTTCAATGGTGAATGAGATTTTGTTGAACTGTAATATTTCAGCAGTATCTTCGCACAGCAGACATTCCTTAAACATCAACTGATCAATATCCGTTTCACATTCACTGGTGGACGTCTACCGTGTTTCTGTAGCAATATATCTAATGCCATACTACCAAGGAATGCCCCATCGTGGCATCGAATGATTGGCTTGTTGCATCATAATACGGTAAGCCTTGTAATGCGATTAATATTGCACGCTCTACCCTTTGCACACAGGCGTGCCAACCATAAGAGTTCGGGCAGATGAAACAATAGAGGGCCACACTAATTTTTAGTGAGGTAAATGACAAAGGCCAAACCCTTGCGATGCAAAGACGGTCTCAATGGAAAAGTGGAAGAGCAAAAATTTGGATTAATTTACGTAAGTAACAGCAATAGCTCCAGTGAATCTTCAAAAGCAGACAATGTACTTAGCATAACTGTTGTTATTTAGGTTATTCCATCTCACAATTGTCCTGGGAAAAAAGGAATATTTGAAACAATTGGTTTGTTGCAATAGTGGTGCTATAGTTCTCATAGTTCTCGATTAGGGGGGGGGGGGGGGGGGGGGAGGCAAAGTCTTACCGCAGGCCCCCTAGCTGTGGGTTCAAGCAACGTCGTTTAGATGCATACAGTTCAAATGCTAGCTTTTTAAATGCGTTAGAAGTTATAAAGTTAATATTGTCTATTCTGAAACTCTTTCTGCGGCTGTTTTTCTCGTTGCTATGCACTATTTACGAGGAAAAGTAGAAAGGACATGCTCTGCAGTAGATGCAAAAATGAAAATTAAGTGTTTCTCACAATGGCCTGCTTTTGGTCCCCGCCTTTCCGGGGCTGAAAGTAAAGAGTCTTTGGAAGGTGACATGAGGGTTCTTTGGCTGCCCTTATCGTGAGAGCACACGTGTGGGTTAACCCTATGGTTCCATTGAGGAAAGCTATGGGCACAACTTTGGTGCCCCCCCTAAGATGATTCATGGTCATGTGATAGGGATATGGTCAGTGCCATGTGTATCTGGAACAACGCTATGTTCAACTGGAGAGAACAGAGCAAGGTCAACAGCACAGTACCTGTTAGTTTGTAGGTTTATTCGCTGACATGGCCCCATTCCTTTAGCAACTAAAGCTACACCTCCAGAAGATTGACTGCAGTCGACTCAGTGTTTTCTAAAAACCATGTATTGTCTAAGGGAGTTCGTTTGTTGGGTGTTCACATGTATTTCCTGAAAACATAACAGGTTGGGCTGGTAACGTGTGAAGATTTCATTGTTGTCCAAGTTCTCAATCGGGCCTCCACAGTTCCACTAGAAAATGTTTTGCTGCATATTTTAGGTTTAAAAGGAAATGAGCAATCCAGGTATACAAGCATGTGCCAATTTTTTGCGTTTAACACGCTTATTCTTGGAGCTGATTTTTTTTTTTGCATGGTCAGCAGTTAGGTGTCATTTTCGGATACCACCGGCAGCAGTGGGTCCACATCACCTCATCAGGGCTCTTTGGGGTTGGCGACACGAATCGGGCTCCTTGGGGTAAATGCCTCAGGGAAGGCTGTTTGCACAGCAACTTTACGGGAGGTCAGCATCACTGTGCTGGGTCGCCACTGAGACCCGTAGTCACTGAGCTGCACCTTTAAGAAAACATAGCGAACTTTCTTCACGCTTCTTGGCAAGTGATGTTGCACAACTTGGAGGTTGCTTATTTACGATTGGGAGTAGGCTGGGTGGCAATGTTCAAAGTCGGTGCACTTAAGTTAATTAATTTGGCAGTTTTCGGTGGGATGGTCATGTGCTGCACACCTGGCACACGCTATAGTCGTTCGTGGCAGGCACCGGTACTGTGCCCATAGCATATGCGTGGGTTTTGGATATATGGCCGTAAGTTACATCAAAGCAATCTGACAAGCTAGTTGGTCTGACATGATGCAAATAAAAGCGCGCAAAAAGGACAGGACAAACAGAAAGAAGACACACCACACAGTGTGCAGACTAGCAGGCTGAGTTGTCGGCTTCAAAATCAATGACGAACGTCTTTCCATGTGCGCCACCTAAACAATTTGTTTGTCTCGACCTTCATTATCAGGACGTTACCCAGACGCCTTCCTTGCGTGGGCGCCCGTGCTCGACTCGCGAAAATCTTGGCTGTTGGAATATCGGGCAGCGCGCTGATGCTCGCGTAAATTGAATGCTACAACAACAGGCCGTGATGAGCATGGCATCATTCACAATTGAAATGCGCCCGAAACCACCAGAATGTAGACAACGGCGCTGCCGCTTTCATCATATCATCATCACATTTTACTTCCTTACAGACCCTACAAGGGGGTACTACATAAGTGGTGGATATACAGAGTATAAAGAACGTTTGCCACATAAGTCGTTGATACACAAGATATGAAGATCATTTGCTACATAATGGGCGGGTATACCTACAAGGTGTAAAAACATTGCTACATTGGGGTGGATATAATGGGTATAAGAACATTGCCACAAGGTCTCACTGACAGAGATGACTGGTTACATTTTTGATGAAAGTTGGTGGGCAGGTGATTGTGGCGACATGGTTTGGGAGGTCGTTCCAGTCAGGGGTTTATCCAGAATTACGATTTTGGGGGGGTGTCGAAACCCTCCTGGGGGAGGGGGGGGGTGTATAAATACCTGGGCATGGTGCTTTTTGTTGTGGAAGCTTTATGGCGGGGGGGTGTCGAAATCCTTCTGGGGGGGTGTTAGGGGGGTGTTGGGGGGGGTGTATAAATCCCTGGTTCCAGTCCTTCACAGCATGGGGAAAGAAGGACGCGGAGAAGGTAGCAGTTCTAGCGCAGTAACGGGTAACTGTTGCTGGTGCGGTGCGAAATGTACGTCAGGGGGGATGATGTATGGAGGGGCAAATGAAACAGCTTGTGAAACAGGAAAACCGTGGCTATGGAAAGGGAAAGTGGCTGTAATCCAGATTGGGCTTTTATTAAGGATGAAACACTAATGTCAAAAGAATACCACGAATGTATGAATCGGGCTGAGCGATTTTGAATTGAATCAAGGTCATTGATTAGGTAATTTTGAAGCGGACTCCATATAGCTGAGGCGTATTCCAGTTTTGGCCTGATGAGGGACGTGTATGCCAGCAGTTTTACGTGTTACTTATTTCTGCTTATTTCAGGTAGACGCATGCACAGGTTAGAATAAAGACAAGGCCGTTTGAGCAGTGTTGTACACATTACTCAGGAGTAGCAAGGTATGTGTGTTTTTTTTTTGTCAGCTACAACTTTCATTCCATCGACTCATTCCATCGACACAAATTCATTCCATAGACTCCAGCATGACCAACATTAGGTACAGTCACGCACTGCCTGCTCCTTCACCAAACACGCGGTTGTCACGGCTCACTGCTATCACAGAACAGGGTCGATTTCGGCTATGTTGTAGCTCGTAGACATGTTAATCAGGGTGTCGAACCGGAACTGGAACTGAACCGAAAACCGGAACCGAACCCAAATTTTTGCCCGGAACCGGAACTGAACCAGAACTGTATTTTTTCTGCCATCTTGGAACTGAACCCGAACCGGAATGAATTGAAAGAACCGTTCCCAACCGGTTCTGGGGCTTCAATACTGTAATTTCTAGTTTTCTATTATGGTGCCCTGTAATTTGTAGTTTTCTATTACGGTGTCTGAATATATTCTTACCACTTGCCGGACAGCACCACGAAATATTTTGCATAGCCTGCAGCTCCCAAGGCCCATCAGGTTCTCTTCTCAATATTACCCTCAATTTAATGTAAAGTTGCCTGTATCTACTATCAGGATCACGTTAGGTACTGCCCACCTCCCCCATTTATCTTTTGCATTTAAAATAAATTAAATTAAGACATATAGTCCAAAGCAACATATCATAGAATATTTTTCATGGTTTCTATCTGCATGGTGTTTAATACTGTGTAAAATTTTCAAAGTGTTTTTAATTAGAATGCTTCCCTGCCCCTTGTGAAGGTCTTCAGGAACACCATCAACGAAAAATTCATATCTTCCACTTATTTTATTTTGAATGGGCAGTTATATACAAGCAGCAGCGAGAAACCAACACCCCCAGTTCTCTACGTCACCGGCACTTTTTCTTGTACAGTGCTGTTGTGTCCCTTGGATACTGCTCCAAGAGAAAATGAGAATTTAAAAAAAAATGGGGCCTTCTCGTTTCCACTTTTAAAGTAGATGCGACAGCATTTTCACGCTATCTTGAATCTGCTCAGCCCTAAAATTAAAGGGTGCATGGATTAAAGTTGATTAATGTGGACTAGCGGGTAGACTGGGATGGATTAGTGAGATGAGTGGATGAGCGAATGTGAATTAGTGGGACTGTGTTTATTAGATTAGAAGAATTACCGGGTCAGTTAAGGGGATTAGAGGGTTGGACCAACCATGATATCTCTGGGGTCCTTGGCATTTGGAAATTTTACACCGTTCACCTTCTGGACCAATCAGGAACTTTAGTTACGCACAAAATAGCCGGAAAGTTATGTGACAACCACCTGAATGCTATAAAATGTCTTTCTTTAGGCATGTATTGCATTGTTATGTTGTTTCTAGCGTAAGATTGACATCTCACTCTGAAGTGAATGACTAATTGTTGAATGCATATTTTATATATATTTAAGGGTTTTTAAAATATCTATACTGTATATATATATATATATATAGTGCAAGGATAAAAGTTTCTTGGACACCGGCAAATATCAAGAAACAGAAAGACACACGTCGAAAGAGGAATGGTATAACGTTTCGGCCGAGGGACCGGCCTTCGTCAGAATAACAGTGGCGGTCGTTGTCACGAATCATAAAAGGCGTCTGTTGCAAGGTCACGTGAGGGCAGAAACGATCAAAATCAAGTAAGATAATAAAAAAATAAAAAATAAAAATTTATGTGCGGCGCTCCGTTTGATAAAAACAACATAATGGTGGGTCTGACCCGTGCAGTATAAAAAGCCAGCAATGACAAGCACAAATACGCAGAAAAAATGAGGGCATGATGAACAGTCAGTAGCACAGAATGCCGTCACTAATGCAAGCAACTTAGCTTTCCTGCACTTTCATTTAGGCCACGTGCAATAGTATTGAATTTAAAGATCAGAAATGACTCGCGAACTTCCCTATCATGATGGGTTCGAAAGCCAGACTCGAGTATCGTGGCTTTTATATGGTCAAATGAGTGGCCCGTGACGTTGGCATGCTTTGACATTGGAAGGTGAGGGAGTGTTGATATGTGGGCCTTGTGGTTGTTGAACCTTTTCCTGAAGGGTGTTTGGGTTTCGCCAACGTACTGCATATTGCAAATATCGCACTGAAGGAGATAAACCGCGTTGCTCGTGTCGCAAGAATAATTCCCAGTTATCTTCATGCTGAAATTTGACGCAGTGCTGCTAGCTCATATTGTGGTTGTCATTTGGCTGCAGACCTTGCAGCGCAGTTTGTTGCATGGGCGGCATCCAGTAGGCGCTTTAGATTTGCTTTTAGAGAGAGAAAACTTTAATGAACCCTGAAGAGGTTAGCCCCACAAACGGCGGGGCTTGCTACTTCAGATGGGGGTGAACATAGTGAGGTGAAAAAAAAAAAGAGGGGAAGAAGTGCTTGTAGTAGGTCGGTCGTAGGGAACGGCTTGCCAGAAATTCATTTTCAAGTACGCCCATAAAAATGTTTGCGTACGTGGGGCCGATGGGTGTACCCATCGAGGTGCCATTAATTTGGAGGTAATGAACTCCATTAAATTCAAAGTTGTTTAACTCTAGGACCAATCTTAAAAGGGTTCTCAAAGTGGAGCTGTCAATTGATTTATCGCACACCGACTCATTATAGGAGTGGAGTACTGCGCTTATTCCACCTGCATGCGGGATGTTCGTGTATAAAGATGCCACATCTAATGTAACCAGAAGCGAACCAGGGGGTACAGAAAAGTCGACAATATCGGACAGGAAGTGGTTGGTATCCTTAATATAAGATGGAAGACAAGGCGGGATTTGGTTAAGTAGTGAATCTACAAATTGGGAGATAAGTTCAGTAACCGTACCTATGACGGAAACAATAGGCCTACCGGGGTTTCCTGCCTTATGAATTGCCGTAATGGCGTCATTCCAGCGTCCGAAGAACGACAAGACCGGGAAGGAAAGAAAAATATCTTGAGCAAGTTTAGCAGTCATCTGATGGGCACAGAGCTGCAACTTTTGGCTAAAGTACTTTGCAACCTCTTAATCTAGGTACTAGATGTGTCGGATGACTACGTTCTGCAAGCACTCAAGATTTAGAAAAAAGTTGAAAAATGTCTAGCAGGGTCCTTTAAGTTGGCCAAGACAAAACATTGGCACAAAGAAACCTACATTATCACTCCATTTTTATACTGATGTGACAAAGAAACTAAAACCAAGCACAAAAGAGTTAATAGAAAAAACACGCCTTTTTTTTTTCTTAGAACCCACTTGAACCCATTTGAACCGGTTCGAACCAGAATGAGATGGTGCCCCGGAACCGAACCTGAAAGGGTTGAACTTGAATCTAACCCGAAAAAATTCCGGTTCGACACCCTGGTGTTAATGCATAGTAACGAAAGCAAATCCAACCCGTTGAAGAATCCCATTGTCATGCCAAGCCCAAGACAAGCTGTGGTCTTCTGATAACCCCCCCCGACGACATGGATCCCCAGGTGCAGTTTCCTCTCTAGTATACTTACTAAGAAACTCTATGCCTTTATGTGCAGTGGTTATGCCTGTCTGGCTACATGCATCAATTCATCAACGCGTCGCTGGGCCACGCATGTGAAGTGAAGTCACAAGTCTCTTACGAGCGTTGGAGGCACACGACTACACCTTTTCTTTTCCCTACCATGGAGTGATGTCGCGCTGATGTCCATTTGCTGCGTGCCGCTCCGCGTGCTGCTTTTTCAGGGCGATAAATGAGATCAAATTGAAGTACGTTCCACGCGTCACAGGCTACTGATAGTCCAGCCAGGGTATTCTGTTAAGTAAAGGAAGCGAACCGGGTAATATTAACCCTTAAAATTTAAAACTGCTAGCCATGGTTGCTTACAGGGTAAGTACGGGGGTAATGTAATGCGGTGTCGCCGCTCACTGTCACCAAGATTGCTCAAGGTGCCCTGTGCCAGCGACGGCTTGTGAAAAAGGAATGTGCATCAAAACCAATTCCTGATGAGCAACTGTTTATTAACACAAAAGCTCCTCCACCTTGTCAGTTTTTACGTATGATTTGTGCTTTCACAAACCTATGCAAACAAACACGAAAAAACTGCAAGAGTACTGCCAATTACAACAGCAATAGGTGTGTAATGCAGCCTTGCCAATGACGGCTCGGCCATTACTAATGGTGCAAGTCATGACTCATAACGCAATGAATACTGGAATTGGTAAGTTCTTACATAAAATTTGTGCATTAACAAAACAAGCACAAACAAACACAAAAGAAATGCAAGGGGTATATGGGTGCATAAAGTAGCCTTGCCAATAGCTGCACTCTAAAGGGACAACAGTCATGGCATGACTAAATGAACATTAAAACTAAGTGGAAAACAAGGTCTTTTGAATGGGACTGGGTAAGAGGGAGTAGGATAGGGGTGTTCCCCAGGGTTCTGTGCTTCTACCCGTTCTCTTCAACTTGGCCATGGTACGCGTCGATTTGGGGGGGGGAGAAGATGATGATGGCAAGCTGCCGGGACTGTGGAACACGTCACATAAGACAGTGGAGCTGCTTTGCAATATCCTTCAAGCACACCTGAGGATTGACATTGTGCTGCTGGGCGTACACACTGAAAGGCACAGGCTCGTCACAACCGTCCAGTGGGATCACACAGATGTTTCCACTTTTCGTCACTGTAGAGGGCACACTAGACAAGGGAGGCGACCTCGCATCCCCGGAAATGGCTGCGGCTGGCAGTGGCGCGGCAGGAGGTTCCTTGGAACGAAGCACAGTGAACGTGGCTTGTTGTGGTAAGTGCTTCACACTGATGTGCAACTGGGCGTTCGTCCTGTTCATCAGGTTGGTGCCGCACGTGTCACACACGCCGTACACATGGTGTACAACCGCCAGGTGGTGGAACAGCAGCAGCCTTGATGAGAAGTGCTTGAAGCACGCCCTGCATGTGCTTTCGCCTCTGGCCAACCGGGGCGCCGACCGAGGAGACGGGCTGGGCCCGCCAACAACGGCTGGACCCTGGTCTTGCCTCCCAGAGGGGTCTTCTGCAGGAGACCCCAGGAGTCTGGAGACTGCGCTGAAGACGTTCAACCCCGGGGTAGAAAAGACCATGCCGCCCACGTGGAAGATGCTCTCATGCAAATGACGCAGACGTGGCGATGATGCGAGAAAGTTGCACTGTCTGCACTTGAACTGCTGCACTGCCAGTGTGCGGTCGGCAAGTTGCGATAGGTTCCCCCTTGAGGTAGAGTACACAGGCTGTCGTTGGCGCACAACGCTGCCTCGTGCGGTTGGCGTAAGAACATTGCGCTGTTCACCCACATCCATCATCTCGTTCACCCCTCTGGTTCTGATCCCCTCGTTAGTGGTGTCTTCTCGCCTTCTGGTGTCTGTACTCGGCATCCTTCTGGCTACGGGGGCGTGGAAGTCCTTCCGCTTTGGGGCCACCAGTTTGACTGCCTTGCCGGGATGTGTAACCTTGCAGTGCGTGCGAATCTCCATGGAGGTGGGAGCTCTGAAGCTGCACCAGCAGCACGCGTAGGCTCGCGACTTAGCCTTCTGCATGGAGCTCGCCACCACGGGGAAGTTTGGGAGGACTTCAGTGCTGCTTGACACAGGGCTGTGCTGCCTGCTATGCCAAGCAAGGACGTCGTCGCAGTACGAGCTGAACTGACACGTGGTGCACACGTTGCGCTGCTCCATGTGTGCTTTCATGTGAGCGATGAGCTCGGCCGAATTGGACGAGCTGTACGGACAACCCATCCACATGCACTGCCTGCCAGGAGGACTCTCCACAACAGCCCTCAGCTTTGCCGTGGCTTCGTCTATAAAGTCATCAATCTTCACTTCCTTGTTTTCAAATCGAACTTCTTCGATTGAGTACACGTCGGTGACCGCGTGCAGCGTGCGCTGGTGTTCCTCAACATCTTGCTGGCTGGTGAAACACTTTTCGCAGATGGTGCAGTGGTGTGGGAAGTACTGGAGGTGAGCGTAGAGGTGCATTCTCAACTCCTTAGTGCAACGGTGCCTCTCTGCGCACTGCAAACACTGGTACGGCTTCTCCAGAACCGTGCGGCGAGCTTCCTGCGCTGCGACGAAACCCGCCACCCAGGATTCAAAGTCGTCGTGCCTGCGCACCGTGTATGTGGGTCGCCTCTGAGGATGGCCCACACGGAAGTGCTCCTTGAGGCCCTCCCTGCTCACTGTGGAGTAGCCGCAGGCCTCACACTGCATGGGTGCGTACTCAAACTCTTCAAACATGTGCCGCTCCAGTTCATCCTTGTCGCTCGGCGCAACGTCGCAGAAGGGACAGCGCAACGATTCGTCCGTTTCCGTGCTCACGTGCTTTGCCTTCAGCATGAGGTCCAGAATCGCAGAGATTCCGAGGCGGATCTGGTGGGCGATGACGCAGTGTTCCGTGATGTCTTCCAGCGACACCAGCCTGTGGGAGCAGAAAGGACAGGTCTTGACTGACGAGCGGCCTGTCCACACGACCTCTTCGGGCTCACGGCGACTGTACAAGCTCTGTGGCGTCAACACTGGCAGGCCGTCCACATCGGAGCTGGAGTCGGCAGAATCGGGGACGTCCCCCGCACTCAGCTCAAAGCTGCCTTGAAGCTTCCTGACGTACTTCTCAAATTCCGCTGCCTGTCCGCCAGTTCGGAAGGAAATCTCAAGCGGACTGTCTGGGTGGCACTCGCACAGGTGCCGCAACATTTTCTTGTACGACGGCTCCGAATGGTGGCAGACCCCACACTGCACCACGTCCATGTCGTGCTTGACGCAGTGCTGCAACAGCGCCTGCGGGCTGTTCACGCGCTCCTCGCAGTTGTAGCACGAGTAGTTCTTGGTCTTGGGGTGTGCTGCCCTCAAATGCCAGTCAAAGACCTCGGGATTGAAGCTTTTGAAGTCGCAGTTTGTGATGCTGCACCAGTAGTGGGTGAGGCTGACGTGCTGCGTGGGCAGGCCCACCCCGCCGGTGTGCAGGCCCGGGTTCTTGCAGATGTAGAACTCCCGCTTCTGCAGACGGTGCCACCACGCGTGGTGCAGGTAGTTGTGAATCGGCAGCGCAGACCTGTACAGGCAGTGGCTGCACTGGAAGGTGAGGTTCCTGTGGATGCGCTCCATGTGCTGCACCAGCGTTGCAATGGCGTCGAAGGTCTGGCCGCAGTAGATGCACACAAGGTCACCCATCTCCGCCAGTTTGTGCGACGAAAGGTGGCCGGCAAAGTCGGCCGGCAGGTCAGCCGTGAACCTGCACTGGCCAATGACGCACTTGAAAAAACGAATCATGGCAAGAGAACCATCGAGGTCCGGCCTCAACAACCAGTGCGACTTGCCCGTTTTGGAATCACTGGGGTCAGTGTCGTCAGTCGCTCCCGCAACACGACCCACTGGCGATGACAAACCTGCACCCAGGGGCGAGTTACTCGCATTTGGCGCACGAGATTCGCTTTGGCCAGCGACACCTTCTACCAGCCTTGAATCGTTCTCCGCATGAGATTCACGCACTTCCGAGTGCACAGAAAAGTGGCACTTGAGGTCCTTGCGTGCTGCAAACTTTTCTCCGCAGAGATTGCAGCCGTGGCAGAACGGGGTCACATGGGTGGCCACCGAGTGTGCATCGAAGGCCACTCTGTCGACCGGACCAAAGCCACACTTGCACCACACCAGTGCAGCGTCCTCTTTGGCAGTGGCACTTGAGTGTGCAGCATCTCCAGGTTGTCCCAGCACACTTGTTGACGAAATGCTTGGTATGGATATGGGGCTCCTAGCCCTTTCTTTGGGGGCACGGTTTGCGAGCTTGGAACTGAGGAGAGGGGAGGGAGACCAGTTGGCAAAAGCAGTGGGAAGGCGCGATGCTACACTGGCCGCTTGCTTCTGAACAGAACCAACACACCCGGCCAGTGCACTCCCACTCGAATCATGTGGTGAGCGAGCACGGCCTGTTCCGTCTGGAGTTGCAGAACTCTTTTCAGGTGTAGTTCCTGGAGAAGCAGTGGACTCCGCCACAGACTCGCATGTGTTGACTGAAGGGGTGCTTAGCTCTTCACTCACAGCAGTCTGTCCGGAAGACCTGTCGCTCAACACAACGGGCACAGCAGTCTCGTTGGCACACATGTCGCCCAACACCACGGGAACACCAGTATCTCTGGCAGACACGTTGCTCGGAACCACACGAACACCAGTCTCTTTGGCAGGGTTGTCACTTGGCACACTAGGCAACACTGGCAGTGTCCCGTTGTGACTTCCCCTCTGCACATATGCTAGAGAAAGCTTGGACAGCTTTGGCCGTGGGCCACATTTTTCTGCAGAGTCAGTGGAATGTGTCTCGTAACGGCGTTTCGTAGGAGTGGCCAGGTGAATGCGGGCCCCATCTTGGCACGAAACCTTGTCCACAGCCCGGTGGGGGCTTGAGCTGGAATCCCTGGAGGCTTGCTCGGGACTCTCAACTCTCGGAGCTGACAAACATGGAGCGGCGGCGGGGAGGTCCCCACGGCAGAGATCAGCCTCAGACATGATGCAACGGAAGTAGCCAGCAATAAGTGATGCGATGATGCGGCAGTCGATGGCCCAGAATCGGCGCTTCCTAAGGGAAGAAAAACGGTTTTGACGCCCTTGTTATTACCCACAAACTGTTCACGTTCCCGACACTACCGCGAAAGTCGGAATTTTAGTGGGACAGGTTTGTAAAGTCGCGGAACTTCAAAAAAGTGTAAATGTCGTAGGCCCTGAGCGCGAGCTACTTAGGGACTCCTACTGTCTGCATTTTTTTGCCTATTAGCTCCTTCGCTACCACGATGAGGCGCCTACAAGCCCTAGGTGAGCATTTCTAAGTGCATCGGCTGCGACGTGAAGCTACAAACTACCAGTGCTGGTATTGTTAGCTGGCACAACCTATCGCACCAATTTCTAACAATGCACACCACGTACGTGTCGACAGTACAAGCCATCTCCTTCGTCTACGAAGTCAACAGTGAGCAACACACAAACAATACTGCCATGAGTGGCATAAATAAGTTTGTTTCACATGTTACAAGGCCTTACCTCACTGCGAGCTTTGCTACACGTTTGCTGCAATTATCCACGGTGTCGAACCCACTGGCTACGACTCGCTTCGCGGTTACGTTGGCATCGCAAACGTAAACAAATTGCTTCCTATTTTCATTCGTGACATACCGAAGAGCTGCCATTGCATACGAGTTTTACGCCACATAGCAGGCATAAAGCAGCAGGAGCTGCAAAGGTTCACACACGTCAAAGTGAGAGCTCAGTCGTGGTTCACACAGTCGGCTTCAAATGAAAATTGCATAAGATCGCCCGAACGAAGGCGGACTGAGGAGCACAGTACCGTATTGACGGCACGCATCCAATGCGTGAACTGCATGAAGGAAACTGGCGCAGGCCACAATCAGCCTCAAGCCATGCTCAAACCGCCTAAACTGCAACGGAGATCAAACCCAAATAGTGCGCTTTTAGGTTTCCAAGATTAATAGCTTACCAGATGCAAAAGATGGCGCCTATTGTGCATACGATAGCAGCGCCGCAAAGTCACAAAAATAAACTTACTTTATACTTAGCTAAATAATAATAATAAACAAACAACTAATACTTAGGGCTACTGCTTTGCGCATGTATGAGCCGTTCACAAGTGCAAAACACGTCGCGAACAAAAACTGCGTCGTAGACGACAGTGCGCCTCCTAATGCGTCTCTGCAGCATGAGCCTTTACAAAGCCGACTTTTCGGCGTCGCAGTGGAGCAACTGAAGTTGTTTATATGCTTACGCAGTTGGTGACAAACCGGCTGCCACTGGCTTTGTGCACAAAAAGCGGAGCACGCAATACTGTGTCTTAAAAGTTGTTAAATACCCAAAAAAGCTATTTGTACACAAAAATTTACTGAAACTGCAACAAATATTTACAATTTTAAAAAAAGTGGCGTGACGTCACAATGACGTTGACATCACTTTTGGCGCAAGCAGCGCAAGCGCGCGAATTTTGTCATATCCCGCGCGCAACTGCAGAACTTCAGTAATGCGCTTGAGGGAGGGTAAAAAAATTGGTGCAGCTTGCACTGGTGGTGCAAGGCTGAAGAAACAGCAGAGCAGCAGAGCTGGCCGCTAAGTTTATGCGTGGTTATGCTTCGAGACTCGTTCAAGTTTTACCCGTGGTGTTGTCGTTAGCCCCCCAAAGAGCAATGATCACTTGGTCATTACAGTATGTACAATGTACGCGAGCTCGTAACTCGCGGACGTTTCGCCGCCGCTTCCGTTCTCGCGTAGCGGCGCGGCGGCTTTCGCGCCGCACATCTTACTCTTCGGGAGTGACGCTCTTCTTCTGTCTCCCTTCGTCAAGAGACACGGCTACTGCACCTAACATGGATTTCCGAACTAGCGGCTGAAAGTTCTGCATGACTGGCAGACCCGGATCATTCTGCCCGCAGGCTTTCACATCTCTCCCAAAGTGGACCGCGACGCTCTAGAACCGGCGGCAACCGGATTCGCGGACTCGGCATCTGAGCGCCAGCTTTTCTGTGCTTCCCACTCGAGGTGCACACGCACGTGAACTGACGCGGAGAAGAGCCCGCGAGACATCACGCCAGGAACGCTGGGCAGTGTTCTCGAAGGTCGAGCCACGGCCCCTCGATCAAACGCACGCCTTGCGTGCGCTTGTTCGAGGGGCCGTGGTCGAGCGGTGCCGGCGCGCGCGATGACGTCATAGCTTGGCGAGGCATGGCTCCGCCTACGCAGCTGCACAAAGGCCTTGGCAGGCGCCTTGCGCCGGAGTCTCCTTTTTTTAAATGCGGAGCATTTCTTAGGCTCGCGATGTCACTCGTCGATGTCGGCGCCGTCCACACGCTCACTGCGCATGCGCGTCGAGTCGAGGCGCAGGTGCGCGTCTCTCCCCCGTACCCTCCTCGCTCTCAACAACAGGTGCGGCGGTGCGGGAGGAGCGCGTGTACCCCGTGCGCTCCGTCGCTCTCAACAACAGCTGCGGCGGTGCGGGGGGAGCGCGTCTGTGCGCGCATGCGTCGTAGCTACCCGTGCGCTGCGTCGCGCTCAACAGTAACGGCGGCAGGGCGTGTACACGAGATAACGGCGTGGTGGGTGCGTGGAAAGTTCGCGCGCTTGTGTACGGAAGTGTGCGCATGCGCGTCTCTCCCCCGTACTCCTCTCCCTCGAACGCGGGCGGTGTGTACATAAGCGGCGGAGCGCGCGTTCGGAATTCAGTCAAGGGCGTCTTTGCTTGGCTTTCGCTTGACTTGACGCCTTGCTTGACGGCACCAAGCAATAAAGACAGACTTTAACTTTACACTCCTTGCCTTCGCTTCTCCTTCATTCAATAAATAAGAATAATAAAGACGAAATAACAATTAAGCATTCCCAAACCATACCCAAGTACGCAACATTCACGCGATACCCCCACCACTCTGCGACGCATTTACTCGAGTTCCCCCCGTGGGAAGATGCGGGCGGGTTTTTTTGGCTGCGTCTGATCTCGCGGCAGTTTCCATAAAAGCTGGCTGGCCTAAATTTGCTAAATAATATTACGTCCCAACGTAACCTAACATAATGTAACCTCGCCGAACCTAGCGTAACCTAACCGAACGCGTCATAACCTACCCAAATCCAGCTCAACTGCCACAAACCTTATCTAACCCAGCCTAACGGCACAGAACACAACCTATATTAAATGTAATTCAACCCATCCTAGAAGTCCTGTGCGTCGACCTCTTCATATAGTGAAAACAAGTGTGAAATAGTCTTAACAAAATCCCGATGACCGAAAAATTCTGAAAGCTAAAAAAAAAGAACATGGCATTGTCAGATTCGAATTTGCGCCTTCTCGTTTAAAACAGTACAATACCACAGCCTACAGGGGCTGCCGCAAACACAGTTTTGTAGGGAACATTTATCCCATAGAATATCCACGTAGCCTGCTTAGCCAACGAGAGGTGACTGCCGTGAGAAATTTCTAAAAGTAATTCTTACGGTTATCGGGATAATAGACGCTACCTTTTTTCTTTTTTTTTCTTTTTTTTTTCTTTTTTTTTGTTTTGCTAACGCCAAGGGATCAAGCTTAAGCTTAAATGGCTCCGCTGTTAAAAATGTTCGGTGTGCATGCTCGGTTGCCGACTTCAGACAAACGACTTGTGTACAACGGGCAACGTTTGAGGTTTCACATTGCATCAACATGGTGTGCACGCTGTGTTGAAAGAGGAAAAATAGCTTACGGCTGGCACGGACAGAACCTTGCGGGCGCGCTCCCTCAGTTCTTTTATCGCTACCCTGTCAAACGGACGCCTCGGTTTTCTCTCACAGATCAAGCTTGCCACTTTAATTTACTATGCAGTTATATCCCCCATCGGCGCAAACAGCGCACCACCCCTCCGTATTTCAAAACAGCTTAGCTCAAAAAAACCTCAGGAGGCCTGGCAATTCGATGCTTACACCAGCGCTATGTACTCGAATTTCGAAACATAGATGTGGATGGATGTCTTTGGTAGAGGCGTTCGTCCTGCAGTGGACACCAATAGATGAGTGGAGTGCTTACCGAGGTACAGCCCCAGCGCACCAAGAACTGCAGACCGTCGTGGCCACGGCAAATTCTTGCAGAAAAGCAGCACGTATGTGGTCTGTCAGTCGCTGGTATCCAATGCAGGACGAAGGCCTCTCCCACGACTTCTAATCGTCATCATCCCCTTTAGTGCGTCCGGCGAATCCATCATTTACCACGGAACTCTCTTTCCTCATCGCTGCGGCTACCATTCTCCCTTCCTTGACTTTTCATGGCGGTGGTGGTGGTACCAGTGAGATGGCTCATACCCACTCAGGGGGATTGGCCAGGCAGTGCGCCTTTCATCCAGCGGCCGTGGGCCAGGAGATGGGCGCCTGTGTCCGTGCTCACCAGCGGAAGCGCAGTTCTGCGTCGGCGCCTCCCGACAGCGCGCCAATTAGTGTCCCCCGCGAAGGGGCCCTTTTCCCTCGCCGACGCCGCCCCGACACCGGGGGGCGATGGACAATGCACGGGAAGACGCTTTGGGACCTTGCTGCAGAGCAGTCGCAAAAAGCCGTGTTCTTCTTAGGTGAATAAACAACAAGTGTGCCCGCGCGTCAGCTTGTCACTGACTGCGCGGACGTAACAGTGGCGACGAGGAAGTGCTTGAGCGACCCACATTGAAAGGCAGTGCTACGCAATGGCTACGCACGCATCAGGACGATTACCTGAGTTCAACGGCACCTCCTGGGGATCATGGTTTTGATGACTTCAATTCTACTTTGAGGCCAACAACATCGTAGACCCCAGCAAGAAGAAGGCACACCTGCTCGCGCTGGAGGAGACGTACGACACCGTCTGCTCCTTAGTTCAGCCAAGCACACCAGCGGCAGTGGACTACGACCACATCGTTGCGGCACTGCAGAAGCACTACGATCCAAGGCCATCCGAAGTGTACAGCCGGGCCCTTTTTCAACGAAGAGACCAGATGGAGGGAGAAGCGGTCGGCACCTACGTTGCGGCGCTGAAAAAACTGGCCGCCGATTGCAACTTCGGAATGCTGCCCACCACAACAGTAGCTACCGAAGACCCAGTCGCCGCGCCACCTGCGAACCCTACCATGCTACCACTGGACATTATGCTCCGTGACCGATTTGTTTGCGGACTGCGGGACGACTTCCTACAACAGCGCCTGTTTGCTGAGACCGACTTGACGTTCGCAAGGGCTTACGACATCGCCATTCGAGCGCAGAGTGCCGGTAAGCAGCAGCGTGACATCCGGAAGCCCATCGAGCCGGCATACCTCACAATTCACCAGCTCCAGCCTCCCCGGCAAGTGGCAAAAAACCACCTAAGGCGCAGCGCTGCTGGCGCTGTGACGAGCAGCACAGACCGCAGGCATGCAAGCTTCAAGGCGCAACGTGCCATTTTTGCAAGAAAGGAGGTCACATCGAGAAGGCATGCATAACAAAGAGAAATCAGTCGAGGGCACCCCCTGAACGGCGCAAGCACGTGAACGCCTCAGAGGCCATAACGCAGGCGGAGACGCACGGTCACCGGCGCTGTATGACCTAAACACCGGTTTCAACCTACGCACGCAACCGAAGATCATGATCGACGTCACCGTGCATCACCAGCCAATCTACTTCGAGGTGGATTCCGGAGCAGCATGTACGCTCATTAGCGAACAGACGTACCACCAGACCTGGCGGCAGCATGCACCCATCTTGCTCGACGACGACACGCACCTGAGAACGTGGTTAGAGCAGGCCTTGCCACTACTGGGAAGTGCCAACATAGACGTTTGCTTCAACAGCACAACCTGCCAGCTACCACTACTTATCGTGCGAGGGGCCGGATCTAGCCTCTTGGGCCGAAATTGGGTCGACGCTCTTGGGATAACGATCGGAGTATCAACCAGGCTACCGAGGACAATATTCCCGAGCGACAAGACTTGGTGGAGCGACTTCAAAAGAAGTACGAAGCGGTTTTCACTAGGGATATTCCCGGTCACAACGGACCTCTCATCAACCTGGAGCTCCATCAAGACGCCAGCCCCAAATTTCTCAAAGCCAGGCCAGTACCCTTTGCCATGCAGTCGGCGTACGATGAAGAGCTTCGCAAGCTCGAGCAGCAGGATGTCATTGCGCCGATGCAACACTCCGACTGGGCCACATCCACTTGTCGGAGTCAGGAAAAAAGACGGAACTCTACGTCTTTGTGGAGACTACAGGAGCACCGTGAACCTGGCAACGAAGGCTTCTGCTTACCCACTACCAACACCACAGGAGGTTTTCAGCACACTCCGGGGGTCGGGGGGGGGGGGGGGGGCGAATTTTCAGCACGCTGGACCTGACCCAGGCGTACCAACAGCTGAAGGTGAGCAAAGAAACATCTGAATTGCTCACTATAAACACTATAAGGGGCCTCTGGGTGTAGGAACAAATTGTCCCGGTACAAATGGTCCCGGAACAAATGGCCCCAGAACTTATGGTCCCGGAACAAATGGTCCCAACTCCAAAGTAGGAACAAATGGTCCTGGAACTCATGGTCCGGGAGCTTATGGTCCCGGAACAAATGGTGCCGGAACTTATGATTCCGGAACAAATGTTCCCGGAACAACAATAGTTCCCGGAACAAATGGTCCGGAACAAATGGTCCCGAGCCCCTCTTTGGGAAAAATTATTGCATAAAACTCCACGTGTGCTCTCTGTTTCCATTTGCTACATCTTGCTGCTGTGCGGTATGGCGTGCTGTCTCAAAAAGTTTCAATAATGATCTGTTCATTCTAGTCATATTATTACACATACTTCAAAGGGTAAAAATTAATAGTTTAATAAATCAATGTTCAAGAATATCTGTTTCTGACGATTTCTCGGTTTTCGCACCCCTCCTCTGGGTGTTAGCATGAGGCAGAAAAAAAACACGAAACGCCCCTTATAAGCGACAGCGGTGTTCCTTCACGTTCGTTAGGAATAGCAGGAGAAAGAGCATGAACCCAGTGCTGAGAAATTCAATTGTCTTATTCCTCAATAACGGGTGAAAGAGCGGGATATTTCTCTTCACGGGTTTAAGATCCAGACGGCAACGCAGGCTTGGGCCATGAGTCATGAGTAGCTGGCCGTGTAAAGTTTAGAGCATTGTATTATATTATTGATTGCATTTATTTAAAGCACTGTTCTTTCTTGGGCTACTTAAACAACGGTGTCTGTGTCTGTATTTCTGGATGTTTCTCTATTCAGCCGCCCTGCAAAACTTGCAATAATTTTCGAATGAGACGTTTACATGGGGAAAACATGTCCAGGTTAGATATTCTACTAGCATAAGTCATACTTGTCAGCATTTTTTAAGCAAAAAGAAAACATTAGGCACATTTGAAGCGCAACATAATTACATAGGCTATGTGAGCACTGTTCTTATCAATAAAAATAGAGGTTGATGTATTTTTTACAGCAGACACAAGGAATGGGTTTAAAACAATACTTTAACCACAAAATGTAAAATGGACTCGTGCTCAGGACTGGACGCTGGTCAAACAGCTATTAAAGGTCCCAGCTGATAACGTTACCAGTGAGAACGTGAAAATTTGAACTGAATTCAGCAAAACCCTATTGCGTCTATCATGGGAGGTCCCAGTCGGTAAGGTAATGGCGTTAGAGGTGGGTGGGGAAGAGAGAAAAGGCAAATAAGTGTTTCGATTTAAATGTCTTTCGGCATTTGCAGGGAAGCTAGCAGATACATTGCAAATTTTTTCCAAGGCGCGACATTTCATTGCCCAGTTTGGCGACCAAAAATGTTGCATCGGACTATTGTGATATATTAAGGTGGCACTCACTTTTATCAACCCCAGATTGAAGGAATTCAGCGCCACATATAACTATGTTCATCTATCCCCATGTTCATTTAATCCTATGTTCGTCTATCCCTAGTTCATCTTTCTTCTAGTGGCTTACATTCCAATCACATAACTTTTATGGGCAGGTCATTGAACTGAGACTGCAAAAGTAGCGATGTTTACTCCTTTTTTGGCACAATGAAAAGTAGACACAACGTTTTTGCTTTACTCGGTAATGGGTTCACTGCCATTAACATTTCGTGACAATATATATTACACATCCCCAAGTTAGAACCCATAAACACGCCTATGATTTCATTAGGCAGTCTTTATCGACAGGCCTATATTAGCGACGATCAGATGCCACACGGAAAGTTATTCAACGTTACATAGTTTATTTACAATGTAAAAATTTTACAATATTTCATATTTTACAATTTTACAAGTGTTTATTTACACACAATATAAGCAGCACGAACTTTCTAGGGTTCAAAGTCGAATAGTGTGGGCCACTCCTCTGAGAAACTGTTGCATAGTTTTTGCGCCTTGGATGTAGTAAATGATGTAGGTTCGTTGTTCTCCTTGATGTTGATGATGATCTGCGTTGGTGCCTGATGGTTGCGGCACTTGACGACACGACGACGATGGTTGATGGAGGGTTTTCAAAACTGTATATTTACACAGAAGATATATACAGAATACTGACAAACTGAAGATAGAGTTAAAGGGAAGGTGAAGCGGTTTTAGAATTAAAAGAAAAGTTGACTAGCAGCAAGTACACATTGAATAGTTCATGTGTACGAAATATTTTCGCAATACATGCAATAGAAGCGGCGCAATGAGCAAACAAAAGTGGCCCGATGCCCCGCCCCCATCTCGCCGCGCGATGCCGGAAGACCGAAGAGCGCGGGCGAAAACCGGCTGAAAAACGTCATACCTGGACTTCCGGCCAGATCGGCCGCCTCGGCCATGCTCTTTTCACCGTGTTTCCTTGTGAATGATACTTGTTGTTGTTGTGGTAGATAGCACTCATTTGTACAATTTTCGTGTTGAAAAAGTATGCACGAACGCCAAACGAGGCATACGTTATCATGCCGCATTCCTAAGCAGAATAATGCCACGCCTGGATGCTTGATAACATACAGAAGCGACAGCCGAGGTGGCTGTGCTTGATGACAGAGGATATACTACACTACGTTAAATACTTTGTAAACCGCTCAAATACGTTTTTTTTTTTTTTTTTTTTTTTGATGCGACGGACGTGAATGTTCACATTAGATTCTAGATTTAGGAAGGAAGGGGAATACTGCTGTACTTTGGCCTGGGATGTTTCGTTCCATTCCAGAAACCAAGTCACATTTGTTCAGGAAATACTTGTTTCGTTAAACGCGTCGGTTTTCTTTCCCTATGGGCTCAGGACAGTGTTCAAAAAAACAATTTTTTGGCGAAACTAAAACAAGGGGCCAATCCTGATAGAAGTTCTCTCCCGGCTAAGAGGTAAACAGTATTCCTACAAAGTAAAAGAACCAAGACAACCAGATTACTTATTTTGCAAGTATACATGTCACGATAAGGTGATGTTTGTCTGGAATTAAAAAAAAAAAACCCACTCCGAACCACCACCGTGCCATAATTTGTGTTGACTGCGGGGGCCTAATTTTTTGCCCAAGATTCCGTGTGGCTGCATATTATAACCTGGCAAGCACTTGTTGTCACTGAACCTCAAGTGTGCACCAGTGATAGTCGGTGATATATATAATGATGATACTAAAAAAATTAGGAGCGAAGAGTAAATACGGCCTCTGTCCGACTAGCGCGGTAAATGCTTAAATCTAGAAATGCTGAAACAGGCCAACGATTCATTATCACAAACGTTTGGTGATTGTTACCTAAAGTAACGTAACTACAACGTAACTGCCTTGTCCGACTGGTCTGTTAATTATAACGAGGTGGCCGTAATATTGTAGCAGAATGCGCAACGCACAAGCGAAAATCAAGCCCTACTACAGCCAATAATGCTGAGCAGGCACTTGTATGCTGCAGTGTTTTCAGAATAAATGCATGTGAAGCAGTAAGACGCCACTCATCGAAGTGCAGCTAGCAATCGCGGAGGCGCCGTAGCGCCGCTGCCGAAATGGCGCGCGCGTGTGGGTCTGTGTACGGGGATGAGTAGCGGGGCTGGGTGGGCGACAACGTCTGCTTGTTGGTTTATGCATGTACCGGCAAGATGTGTCTGGCATATACGTTTACAGCGCATGAACGCTATTTTTTCGCGTAGTGCACGTACGTGCTTTTCGCTGGTACATAGATTGTTTACAAAACGCCCATTAATCTACGGCATAAATGGTTTTGTGTATAATAAGAAACAGTTAAGGAAGTACCTAATATTAACATAAGGTATAAAATCCCCCCATGCTGGTTGCCTAATTCAAAAATATTTTGATGGAACCCACTAGTCGACGTCACAGTCACTGCTTTGGGGTTCTCTGTCGTGTAAAGCAAATTTAAGCTCCAAGATAATTGAACCAACAACACGGGAAATTATAAAACAAACTTCTAGTCATGTGCGAAAATTGAACTGCAGGCTAAATTGCCGCAAAGGCAACCGTGCGATCGTTCGCAATGCTTCCGACAACCCGCGCGCCCGAAGGGTGTCCTCCTTTGACGTCATGACGGGCGCAACCAATCAGGGGCGTCAAAAGACGAAAAGCGCGCGTCTTTCGAACGGGGCCGCGCTTTTTGCAAGATAAATGCCACTTGGACTCATGCACGATAAATTTCAATGTGATATTCGGAATCAGCGCGCAAGAAACTATATAACTGTTAATCTAACTCAATTTTTTTGGAAAGCGCTTCAGCTTCCCTTTAACAAAGTAAGAAATAAAATGGGGTTCTAGGTCAGCTAAAACTTTGTGCACGCGGCACCCCCGTCAGCGACGGACCCTGACCTTAAAACTACCCAAGTGGTGAGATCCTCCCTAGCCTGACCTGGCTAGCCCGGCAATACGCCGGCCGTGCATAGCACATTAAACCTTGAGGATTCGACTCCGAGACCTCGTGTCTCGTGGTTTTGATGGGTGGTTTTCGACTCCGAGACCTCGTGTCTCGCATAGACACTAGCGCCAGTGTCCCCTCTAGTGTATATTAGTATGAAACTCTATGGAAGCACCCTAATGCGAACACTGCCGCTCCCTTAGGAACACCGCAGAAAAATGGACACCCTTCCGTCCTCGCATAGAGCTGCCCCTCGGCGCAACTCTACCTCGAGCTCAACCTGGCCACCGAAAAGCCACACCTGACCAAAATAACCCCAGGCCACCCAAAATGAGCGCCTGACAGCCGGTGGGTATTCAAACTGTGCCGGAGAATACTCTCCGCGCCTGTGTATGAAGCTAACCCTGGCTCGACAATGCGAAACCTCGCCTGGAATGGCCTTGCAAGCGAACAGAGACTTGCGTACTAACAACGTGTCGGTTTCTCCTTCGCTCCACGAACACCTGTGGTCGCCTACCCGGTCAGTCGGTCTTACCGGGGCGACATGATGCTCAATTTCGAGCGGCTTGTGCCCTTGCCTCGCCGAGCCCTGTACGCGCCTCTCCTCTGCTTGCTGCAGAACACTGCCCGAGGGGCATGTAAGCCATACCAGCGCGTCCTGCTCGACCCTGTCGTTCTGCTTCTCTCGCGGAAGCACGACAGCTGGCTCCTCCCGACACTCCGTGTCGTCGAGAGCATCTCGTGGGCCGAGCGCTGCCGAAGCACACTGCCTGCCTGCCGCGTCGCTCTGCGAGCGGTGATGGCGATCACTACGCTTCGCGGCCTCAGATACGGCGACCGCGTAGTTAGTCTGCGCCCTCAGATCGGCTGCCGGGATCGCAGCCCCACTGTGGTGTAGGACAACACCCTTGCCTTCGCTCTCCGGAGTTAGCCCGCGGTCTGAATCTGCTGTACTCCCCGAGCCAGCATCGGGCAGCGGCTCCTGAGGCCGCGGTGGGATCGCCGCTGTGAATGAAACTGCCGCTGCTCCGTTGGTACACGGCAAAACATTCGGCGCGTCCCCACCCATCTTTTCTACGGCCTCGTCAGCCCGCTCCGGCTCCTGAGCATCTGCCGAGTGCCCTGAAGGCTCCGCTCCCGGGATCGCAATCCCGCACCGGCGCGAGACCAGACACTCGCGTGCGGTCTCTCTATCCTTTTCGCGGTCTGAATAAACTGACCACCCCGCGGCGGGGTCGGGCGGCGTCTCGTGAACCCCTGCGGCGGCCGCAACGGGTGCGACGCACGCGCATCCCCCCGCCTCTGACACGGCCGCCTCATCGGTGCTCGGCTGACAATGCGGCGTCGCCTCACACAGCTTTTGTTCCGCCGCTCCCCGCCGCGGCAACTGCCGGGCTCTTTGGCGCTGTTCCATTAGCTCGAGCTCCCGCTCTAAATGCCTAATGTTTCCCCGAACAGCCCTGAGCTCTGCTTCCATCGCTTCGACTGAGCGATTCTTACTCGCCATGATTAGCTATACGAACTAAATCGTAGTTTACGCTAATTCATGCCCTGACTTAACGGCAGTGATCGCGCACGGGTGAAGGCAAAGGGACTCACCACACGACGCGCTGTGACAGACGCCGTCGTCTTCCAGGTGGTCTCTCTTCCCTGCTGCTCCTCACCGCACGATCACGGCGTTCAGTCAGTGTCCGCAGTCACACACCTGATGCGCTGCGTCCCCAGTAGTCGCTCCGACGCCGACGCTGTGTCGACGCCTTCGTTGCTCCTGCTGGTCCCCGGCAAGCCGCAATCAACTTGCCGTCCCGCTGTCTGCTACGGGCTTCCGGTAGACGACGTCTTCCCCCGGTTGCAGATGCGCCCCTTACTTGTTGCTCTTCAGTCGTCGCCCTCCTTGTCGTCGCGCCTCGCAGATCCTGTCGACTGCGCCAGTAAATGATGTAGGTTCGTTGTTCTCCTTGATGTTGATGATGATCTGCGTTGGTGCCTGATGGTTGCGGCACTTGACGACACGACGACGATGGTTGATGGAGGGTTTTCAAAACTGTATATTTACACAGAAGATATATACAGAATACTGACAAACTGAAGATAGAGTTAACAAAGTAAGAAATAAAATGGGGTTCTAGGTCAGCTAAAACTTTGTGCACGCGGCACCCCCGTCAGCGACGGACCCTGACCTTAAAACTACCCAAGTGGTGAGATCCTCCCTAGCCTGACCTGGCTAGCCCGGCAATACGCCGGCCGTGCATAGCACATTAAACCTTGAGGATTCGACTCCGAGACCTCGTGTCTCGTGGTTTTGATGGGTTACTTAGGCCCCACCCCCGATACACAGGCCAATCGGTATCTCCCGGCGACCTGATTGGATGTATCACCAAATCCGGGCCTAAACCGCGGTAGGCAACGCCCCCCGCAACCTTCAAACGCTGGTCACTCTCTCCCACCAGAAAAAACAAGGAAGAGATCAGAAAAACGAACCAAGCAAATACAACAAGCACTCAAACATCCGAGGAAACACGTGCAAGCGCCCGGGGCAAGCTTCTACGCACGCCGCCTCCCCTGCCCGTTCCCACGCCCGCACTTTACGCGTATAACGCCTTGTCCAAAGCTGGACCGAGAACACAAACGCGGGGTGACCCGTATCCGTTTCTCTTAACGAACGCAGCGCGCCTCTCGAGGCTCCCCACCATTGACGGGCGATCCTCGGCAGAAACCATATGGGGCGCGCGGACCCCGCGGCGTCGCATTCCCAACGAAACATCTTCGCACCTCCTTAGTGTGCGCGCGGGCCAACAAAGACCCAACCACGGCCCCAATCGGCCGCCGACAAAGCACGGTTGACAGCCCCTTGCTCCCCGTTATCAGAAGCGCGTCGGGCCACTTTGTTTTACAACCGTGACCCGTCCCTCTGGCTAAACGCGCGCGCAGGCGGCCCCCGAAGCGACCGCCACCGCGTCCATGCAAAAGCTCATCGAGCATCCGACCCGCGGTTTCCCACGCTCGTACTGTGCTTTGCGACTCGCCGCTCAAAACAACGCCACAGCACAGCTGACGCTCAAGACAATTCGTCTCCACGCAGGCGGCATGATCCAAAGGCCGCCTGCTGTTGACAGGCTGGCTGCCAGAAAGCCCTTCAGGCGCCCTTCAGGGAACCGCCGCTTCCCACGCTTTCGACTTTGCTGCGTCGCTTGCGCCTGCAACCCTTACAGATGTATTGCGTGCAGAGACTCAAGACGAAGCTGCATTTGGACCGCTAAAGAGTTCGTCCTCTTTTGGGGTGGGACTCCGACCGATTCTTGAGCCATCTTTGCGGAGACCGATGATGCCTCTAAGCGAAGTGCATCAATTGATTTCCCCACCCTCGGGTGGCTATGCCCAACCAGGCTTCCAAATCGTCTGTTCCACGCTTCGCAATTGTTGGTGCGGTGGCTACCTTCCACCGTGGCTTGGTGTACGTTCCACTCTTGAGGTGGGAATCTAGGAGGCAGGCGTCGCAAATGTATGTTACCGCCGACCCTGGTTAACGGGCGGTACGAACCAGTACCGTACGTGGCGTCAAAATATTCCACTAGCTCGTTAGCCTGGGTTAGAGCCCGGCCACGTAGCATGAGCAGCCCATCCCCAACGTCCTCCTCGGGCAGGTAAGCGAGTCCATCCAGCATTCCAACAAAAGCGCGGAATGAAGCATCTTCTTTGTATTGGACAACGAGCCCCAGTTCCTGGATTTTTCGCCATGTGCTTTGGCACAAATGAAAAAAACAGGCCTTTGTGCGTGTGTCATCCCCCAAAATAGCTTTCACAGCGTTCATTGCGCCTTTTTCGAAGTCTGTCATCACAACATCAGGCGCTGGGGTGAATCCCAGCGACTCGCATTCTGATGCGACTGCGCTTAGCAGTTCCTCGTACGCCTCCTGTGTCTTTCTTGTCTACGGACAAGACACTACAGACACTGAGCATTCAGCCAGCGGAACTACGATGGCGTACAACTGTAGGAACCCTTTCGGCGCCTGGTCAAATTTGCCGTCCATGAACCATGTGCTGCTCTCACAGAGTAGCCGCAAGCAGGCAGCTGTTCCAAAAACCAATAGCCTCGAGTCTGTGTCGGGCCCATTGTCATAAAAAAGAAATTTCTCAGGGCTAGGCCCTCCAGTCATGCTCCACGGAGTGCCGACAATGAGGTCGCGTAGGTCCCTGGAAGTCGGGGGTTATGCTGCGCAGCGCTGTTTCCGAATGACTCTCTTCAAGCTGTCTTCGCTTTTGATGGCCATCTTTTCTTCTTCTCCGAGACCTTGCAAGGCTTGCGCAACGACACTTGCAGATTAGGGCTACCTGCTTCATAGTCAAGCGAGTCTTTGTGAAATTCGTTTCAAAATCACTGGGCCCGTGATTTTGCTCACAAGTTATTATCAAATCATCATCTCCTGACCGCTCCCTTGCAGCCTTGTGCGCGTTTGGTGCAGCGCCAGCGGATTCCACTTGCCGTTTCTTTGTGGCGCGTATACATGAAGCCGCCGCAACATATCTTCTGGCCGCCCTTGTTAGACTTGATCACCTCCATTCTGGAACAAAAACAAACAAATTCGATTAAGTGTGTTCCATCTACTGGCGTGGTATACACTCAGACTTCATACCACTATGCTCATATTCATGCTATATAGCTGCGTATAGGGCTAGTTTCCTCCTTTAAGACTAATATATGAAATGAACAGTCAGTGTAGTTTTCCTGGCTGCACACGCTTCCTATAAACGCTTTAACGCGTAGCATTCTCTGCCTTGTACGGCCCCTGCCGCTCCAACCGTGTAACGCCTTGCATAAAAATGCAGTCTGCGGATGTAACACATTTGATCGTTATAATAGCGTAAACAGAAATGATTGGTCTAACGGAATTTAAATACTCCAAAAAATACTAAAATAGGGCAATTACAAAACCAAATTAAAAAAATCAGATAAACGTATCTTGTACATCTAAAAAATAGAAGACTAAAATAAGAAATCCCGAAAGAGAACGACGGAAACGCATAAAAAAAACGCGAGAATGGATAAACGATGTAACGCCCTGCATATGCGCAAAAATTATAATTAATAACTAAAAAAATAGAAAAAATAAGACTTTTAAAGCCAACTATGGAAATCAAAAATATTCTACTTGTGCATCGGCCCCAGCAACGAAGGTAAACAAAAAAGACCACAAAAGAACGATGGAAGCGCCAATCATAGCGCTAGAAGACCAACCGAGCGCTATGCCTTTTATCTCCACAAAAATACGCTATTGGCGAGTTTGAGGCAGGGATTTATACACACCCCCCCCCCCTAACACCCCCCCAACACCGCTCCCCCCCCCCAAAAAAAAAGATTCCACAAGCACAACCACCCCGCCCCCCCCCCCCCAAACATCCCACCGACACCCCCCCAAAATCGAAATTCTTCATAAACCCCTGGTTTGAGGCAGTTAATAGCTTTTAAACCATGGTCAAAAAGAAGCTAACGAAAGTTGTGCAATAATAAAACAACCCAATGCATTTGGCCAGGGATAACAAAATGTGGCATTAAAAAATCACGGTGAAGACAGGCCGCGCAGAGTGCTGCACACACTGGAGAATTCTGTGAATTTCTGCACATTTTTTTTTACACCAAGTTCAAAGACGCGAAGGACGTTGGCTACTTTATTGTTGTGTGGTTCTCCCTTGCTCCTTTTTACCAATGACGTATATTTGCGTCGTTATGGCATTTGAATACCGTAACTTTGGAAATTGCATTTTACGGGCGACGCGGTGCTCTTTCAGTACGACTTAGAATCTATTAAATTAGAAAATTGACCTAGCTGCTTTAATCAGCTACCCAAATATAAACCAATCTTCATAGGACGACTGTAAGAATGTTAAGCCTGTAGTAACGCCTTGAGGTCTCGCATGGAGCGTTTTCTGCTCGCGAAAACGCGCCGCGCTGGCCACAGGCGTGCTCACCATGGAGGAAAAAAAAGCTTAGGAGAGGCCCCCAGCTATCCCCGCGCATTGGCAAAAGTGTGGAGGAAGTCACGTGTTTTCGGCGGCCATTGGAAGTCGCGGTAGCAACGGCGTCCTAGCAACAGCCATAGAGATAATATACTGACTGCAACAGCCCGCCCGCCGTTCGCCAGTCACGGAGGAAAGGCAGCGCCTGCCTTGTCGTCCGATTGCGAAGATTGCTGCTTCGCTTTGCTGCGCTGTGGTCTTGCGGAACTCGAAAAGGATGCTGCGAGTTGCGATAGCTGCGCCGATGTGAATATGTCATTTAATTTCTACTTGCAAGTGCACCTTGTACCGCGTCAAGCTTTTGCCCCGGTCGCGATCACGACGCGCCTATTGAAGTGCAGATATCGTGAACGCGCCGTCCCGTCGTACGCGCGGACACCCGTCACGTAGATTTTCGGGAAGTGATACGCGGTGTGCAGTACGTAGGCGACTTGCAACCGAACGATTCGCAACTCAATTTTTTGGTTATCGCCGCTGCATGTAGTTTGCTAGGCCGGCAATGCACGGCAGTACTTTGCAACTGTTACAAGGTAGATTCCCAGTTGATATAATTACATCGTCCTATTACCTTAGTAGGTGTCCGTCTGTTGACTGGAAGAGTGCTGGATCTGGAATCTGAATTTTTTTGTGTTCTCGCTCTGGATTTCGGTTTTCAACGCTTCATACTGCGAGGTTAGTGTATGAACGTTTTCAACTGATATCACCTTGAATTTATTGACACTAAGACAAGTTGAAACTTGGCGAAAAAAAGTTTATTGACGCCACCCACCCTCTCATTTTTTTTACTCAATAAAACGCTTTGCCTCCTCGTCCTCCTCCTCCTCCTCCTCCTCTTCCTCCTTCGCAAAAAATTCTTTCGAAGGCACTCGAACAACGGTGATATTTTTTTAGCTTGAAATCTGCACGAAGTGCTGCTTACCTATATATATAGAATGACCGTTTAATTGACTAGTCATTCTGGGATTTCCAGTGAAACTGCAACGCAAACTTGGGCACTTGCCAGTCCGGTAGCCGCACGGCGTTCGCCCACTGTTTGCGGCGTTCTCCATCGCTTGGGAACCTATAAACGGCGGCGATTGCAAACAAAGGATGAATGCACACCAATGTACAGCAATACTTGTCAGTGGAATGATGCACTAACCGGTGGAAAGTGACGCCCAATTCCTTGGGTACCGATCGCGGCTTGCAGCCTGGCACCGAGGATTGCGGCACTGTTAGAGCGAGCCGCTTCGCAAAACTGCTGCGGCCCCACTGAAGACGTGTAACGGTGTAACCGCACGTTTAGGTTCACGGTCACGCGCTGCAAAACGGCCTTCTACCTGCCTATCAGCTGATTTCCGCCGGCTCGGCGCTGGCAGATGCAGACGACAAGAGAGGCGATACAGGACGGAGGAGGCGGAGAAGGTGCACCGAGAGAGAGGGAAAAAGAGTCCGCCATTCGACTTACAGAAATGGCGTTTCCGGCTGCGCTGGGTGTGACGTCAGGGCCTCTCCTAAGCTTTTTTTTCCTCCATGGTGCTCACGCTGCCGCGGAACCACCCGCACGTTGCGCGCGCCGCGGCCGGCGGCAGCAACATGGCGGCGGCTTCGGCAGCGAAGTGGTGTCGGGAGCTCGAGTGACCGCTTCTAAGCGCTCTCTAAAATGCCGCTCAAGGCACGCACAAAGTCGCTTGTGTGTTAAAGGAGCTTATAATGTGGGTGACAACGGTACTATAAAACATCATCCGCGCCGCTAGTGAGAGCGCCCATTCAATATCTGCTGGGGGGGTAAGCCTAAACATCCCCGGCGGAGCCAGCCGGCTGTCTCGAGGGATTCGAAACCGCCGCCATGAGGCGCGCGCCTCCCCATTGGCGCAAGTCGCCAGGCTCCTCCCACTGCCGCGCGCGACGCGCGTCAAAATCTAGCCAAGGCAGATACTGCCGCGGGCGCGGAATCGTTGACGCGGGCGCCGAAAAAACGTACGCGAATCGTGTGAAAAAACGCTCCCATGCGGTTCGGCTTTACGTCATCAACGGTAACCTTAGCATGAAGTGGCTTGGTACGGCTCGAGGACGCTCCTTTTCTCCTGAACCACTTAGAAGTAGTAGGTGGACCAACTACACTCGGGTACAAGTTACGAACGGTAACGGAAGCTGCCCAGGGCTGTGCCTCAGCACCGCAGCCACCAAGATCTGGGGCTGAAAGTCAGCGAAAAGGAGACGTACCTTTCAAGACTGGGTGATGATGGCAAGAACGTGGCAGGCAACGGTCAGGGTGTCGGATGACTCCAGCGTGCTCTGTAACTAAAACTGATGCGAGCGAAGGTGGGGACACAAGTTACGTGCGTCAGTCACTTTGAATGCCGCGCTAACTAATTATGAACTTTATGGCTGCTGCTAAGCTGAAACGTGGAAGTGCATACTGCTGCTCTACTTGCTCTTATATATTCCTCCGTTAGGGGTGTTCTCAAGGTAAAGTTTGCAACGGGTTTTTTTTTCCTGCTAACTCCTTTCTCCCGCCCGCATGGGAAGCTTTCCTTCCTTTTTCCCCCTTGCTTTCGGCTTTAAAGCGGGATGATGCTAGACGTTAGTCACGTGTGCGTGCGTATGTGAGTTGTGTCCACCCCCCTCGGATGCTTTCTCTGTCACTGCAACGGATTCCAGGCAGTCCGGCCCCTCACATAAGCCCCGTGTACATGGACGCGACGGGGGCGGGGTGAGTTGAGTGGCGGGTTCAGCTTACCTCGACGCGTCCGAGTTTATATGAACCCCGTCCAAAGAATCGAGGTGAGGGGAGCGGCGGGGTTCCCGGAAAAGGGGCTACCGTATTTTCACGATTCTAACGCGCACCCTCTCTTGCTAAAAGGTAGCTTAATATTTGTGTGCTCGTTACAATCGGGCTCAAAACCGAAATAGGCTTTAAAGCGGCCAGCAGCATTCCCATGCGCAACGGACACTAAGTACCCGCAAAATCCAACTCAGTCCAATAAAAACAATCCGTCAACACCACGTGAGTGAATTTCGGCGCACTGATTCCTCAATGGCATGCCGAATACCCTGGTCAGCTGTTGCACATTTTTTTGTGCTTCTGCTTAGCCCCTAACGCTTAGAATTATGAAGGTCAAGGCACTTGAAATCGCAGGCAGCTTCAGTGTTGCGCGCTATAACTTTATTTCCAGCAGCAGCTGGATAAGCGACCTTGTGAAGCACAATTCATTATTGGCTTCCAGAGCGGCATACGCCAAATAAAATCTCCCTCTTCCAGGTACGTGGTGTCATGTCTTTTCCATCTGCGCAGTACCGTCAGTGTCACATTTTTTTTTTTTTTTCGAATTTTCCTGCGCGAAGTTACCCGCGCGTTACGATTGGGGGCGCGTTAGAACCGCGCAGATACGGTATTCTGCTCCCCGCGGCCCGCCGACTCAGCCCGACGAGAGAGCTAACCCACCCCCTGCCTCCGAGTTGACTGGACTCGCCGCGACGGCTCTCTGACCCACCCCGTCCGCTTATACATGGGGGGGTCGAGTCCAAAAAGCCTGTTTATTTCGACTCAACGCGCCCTCGTCGGGTCAATGTAAACGGGGCTATAATTAAAACAGCCTGGCAACTAGATATCTTCCGCTGGGGTTACCTTGTTTACCGGTATTGTGCTTGTTTGTTTGCCCGCCGGGCTTAGTTGAGGGTGAAGGGCGTAAGGAGGAACCGCGGAGGCTTCTTTGTTATTCGCCCTGCTTTTGTGTCCACCCCACGAGCGGGCCCGGAGACAACGCATACAAGCGCGTAGGCCACTCCATAATAGCTGAAAGGGATGTCAGCTTTTCAAAGGAGGATTTCCTTGCGTTCGTCTGAGAAGCCCGCGGAGGGGGACGGTTGATATTTTAACGACCGCGCTTACCACCACGAAAATCCCCGAACCGGACGGGAGCTGAGGGTCCGTCAAGGGGTCTTGAGTGATAGGTGCACTGCTCAAAGTTACTGGGCGAAGTTCAGTTCGTCACGCGTCTGAGCCTGGCGACTCGGCGGCTGGCGTGCGCCAAAGAGTAGGCGACCAGACTTTGTTAGACGCGGATCACAAACAGGCGTGCACGGTATGACAGTACTTTAAGACGTGTCGCCCGAGAGCCGATTCCTGGAGTTGGGGCTGCTTTTAGATGGTTGGTTTTCATTTCTGTTATATTTGTGTTTTGCGGAAACCCCACAATCAATCAAATCAATAAAATCAACAATTTAAAACCTAATACAATGCCTGCTGGTGTGTCCTTCAGTGTTTACATAAGAAGAAATCCTCCAGCTTAGCTATGGTTCAAGCCTTGCGCGAGTTGGTGGAAGCTTCGCCAATTTTTATTTTTTTTTATTCGCAAACTGAAAGTGGGGGTGCGGGTTGTATGCAAGGCCAGGTTATACGCGCGAAAATACGGACGTACACCACCTCAACACCGCTGACGATCAGCACTTGAAGAAGTGGAAATCGTGCTGACCTCTCCCCCCCTCCCCAGCAAAAGAAAAAAAAAACAGCTCTTTATGCACACCTGCTGCTCACATAGACCTCCGCACGCCCTCCCAAACAGCCGTAACGAATTTACCATTGTAGAAACCAGCCTCAGACCGGCTTTAAACGCCAATTTCCGGTCAGGGCTTCTAGGCCGCGGTGTAACGAAATCCATGTGACGAGAAGGCACCTCGCACGAGAGTTCCTATCTCGAGATGGCACTGCACGAAAAGGCCGGTGTGACGAGTTGGCCTACGACGAGGTTTCCGGTGACGAGTGGGCTCGTTCCCATAGGAGCAGTAGTGGTGGGACCATTTCTTCCTAGTTTGAAGTTGGGACCATTTATTCCGGCGCCATTTGTTCCGGAACGATTTTTTCCGGGACCATTTATTCCGCATTTGGGGGCGGGGCGGGTGTAGGCACAAATTGTCCCGGAACAAAGGGTTCCAGAACTTATGGTACCGGAACAAATGGTCCCAACTCCAAAGTAGGAACAAATGGTCCCGGAACCAAATGCTCCTGGAACAAATGGTCCCAGAACAAATGGTTCCGAGCCCCTCTTTGGGCGAAATTATTGCATAAAACTCCACGTGTGCTATCTGTTTCCATTTGCTACATCTTGCTGCTGTGCGGTTAAGGGACTTCCGTTTGGAGTGGGTTAAAGGACTTCCAAACAGGAAGGACGTCCGTTTGGAGTGGCAGCAGTCCCAGCAACTTTCCAGAAGTACATGGAGTCCACGCGTGTTGGAATTCCAGGAGTGTGCGTTTACCTGATGATGTGATCGTTAGGGGCACATCAAGCGAATAACACGCACCACGCCTAGAGCTTGTACTTGATAGGCTAGCCAGCGACAACTTGCGCTTAAGCATAGAGAAGTGCTGTTTTGCAGTGCCCGAGGTAAAATTCTTGGGGTACCTGATCAATGCTGAAGGCATTCATCCCACTGATGACAAGGTGCGTGCTATCAGTGAGTCACCAGCACCAACCAACAAGCAGGAGCTGCAGTCCTTTCTTAGGCTCATAACGTTCTACTATCGATTCCTAGAGCAGCGGGCAACTGTGGCTAACGACCTGTACCACCTGTTACAAAATGATGTCCAATGGAGCTGGTCGGAACAACACCAGAAGGCATTCGACGCGCTTAAGGACCCGCTCCGGCGGCGCGTAGTCCTCAGGCACTATACGATGAAACGAAGCCCCTGCTTCTAGCCTGTGACGCATCGCCCTACGGCGTGGGCGCTGTTGCGACCGGGCGGGGGCACCCGATCCTTTCTCCGTGGCCTCCAACATACGATGGGTAGCGTGTATGGTGCGAGCGGCCAGCCGCTGTTGCAGCCGTGAAGAAGTCCAGAGCAGTAGGATAACGTAACTGTTTACTTCATCGAGAGGTGAGCCGAAGCCAAAGAAACATACAATGCCCTGACGGAGAGGTTACAATACAGGACACGAGCAGAGCGACCGGATGGATTCGCTGCTCAGACAGGAATGAATTTCAACGTTTGTGCTGCTTCTATTTATACCCAAAAAAATGCCCCCAAGAGTAACACGCCACGAAATCACAGACACACACACACTCTGTCCATAGTTCGTGAGTCATTCATGGGTTCGCCTCACGTGCCGTCCGAGAGGGGGGGAGAGTGTCCTTGAAAGGTGCCGGGGTCGCGCTATCGAAGGTTTGATCGCGCCGATAGCGAGACGTCTGAGTTGGGGAGGTCAAGGCGGGACTCACCGACGCGCAGGTGCCTGAAGGGTGTGGCGAACGTCAGGAAGCATGACTGGGCGTGTCGCTGGTAGCCGCCGGAGGCGCGTTGCAAAGCGAGGTGACTGACCCGGCATGTCGAGACACGAAAGTACGATCCACCGACACGCGGGCGCACGTGGTTGATTCCCACGTGGTGGCTGATGCGGGAAAATACGGCGGCGTTTGGCCGATTCGTAACAGCGCAGTGCTTTCACAAGCCGACGATCATGGCAGGGAAGCACCGATTGATTTCGCTTCCCGCACCCTTTCAGCGGCAGAGCGCAACTGGATCGAGAAGGACTCGTAATCGTGTATGGAGCCATACACTTTCACCAGTACATTGATGGCAGACACGTGATCATCATTACGGATCACCGACCTCTGTTGGGTATTTTGGGCCCCCAGAAACAAATACCCCATACGCTGTCCCCCCGTGTGACACGGTGGTGCATAAAAATGTCAGCGTACGACTACGAGCTCGTGCACCGCCCAGGAAAAAGACACCAGAACGCGGACGCATTGAGTCGTCTGCCGCTCGGCGAAACAATTGAGGATCCTCCACAAGCGGGCGGCGTGCTGATGTTGGAAGCCCTGCCTAATCCGCTGCTAACGGCCGACACGGTCGCCGTAGCGACGCAAGAGGACCCGACGTTGTCGCAACTGAGCGAGGCACTGCACCAAGGCCGCGTGCAGAAACTGACCGGAGAAAGGAGCCATGACGAGAAAAACAAAAGTTTGTTTTATTCGAAAGATTAGGCGTTTCATTGTACTCCAAGCGCTTTCCCGGAAGCAAATGATGCTTTATTCACTGAGAAATAAGGCAATTTAAGCCAAAATTTGAAATCTCCCCCTAAATTGCACATTTCGTGACGTGAACAATGGCGTCGTACGAGCCGCTCCATGAAAGAGATACTTAGTATGTCGACTCCATGTGGCACCCACACGCGGGAGTCAGACAGGAAACGGAACTCGTGCCGAAATCGAGTCGGCGGCCATTTCAAAAATACTAGTAAAACCTAGTGCACCCGCAGCCCTAGTCAGGGAATGGCCTGATCCGGAGAACAAAACTCTCGCCGAGGAGCTCGGGCTTGGATTTAACAACCTTACACCACTTGAACGATCAATGCATCTAAGAGCACGAACGGCAGAAGTTGTGGGATACACGGGTGGACCGGAAAGCGACCATTTCACGATAGCCACAACAGACGAACGCCCAGCCGCCGGTACCGCTGCCTCGTCAGCCCCGTCGTGACGGACGAATACAGACTGGTACGTATGCGCCGTATTTTTATTACGGTTAATAATAGTTCGATTTCAGTAGCAGTATCGCTTATGCCAATTGGCCGGTGTCGGGTATGGAAAGCTGTTCGCGCGAGCTCTCTGCTCCGACCAGAAAGATACGAGCGTCAATGCGCGGTGTGTACGGTATTTTTTTTTTCCATGCTCAGAGCGCTTTGACGGCGATTTGACGAAGTCGGCGACGAGCGCCAGCATGTCCCAGGAGTCAGCTAACGTAAGGGTCCCTGCCGTAATCACTTCGTCGGAAATGAAGCGAGCACACTCGTACTTCCTTTAGCTCCATTTCTCCTCCGTTTGCAAAGTTCACAAAACGTAGCCACTTGCTTCGCCGAGGTTCGTCGTTGGGCAGCACATGAAAGGAGATCACTTTACCGGCGGGGATGTCGCACTCCCTCGACGATTTGCCCGTACTACATGGCATTTCAAAACGCAGCAACGAAATTTCATTGTAAAGTACTCGAGCAAACTGAAGTTTTCAGTAGTTGTAAACTGGAAACGAGCTTGTGACGACAGCAGCAAGCCAACACCATTCCGAAACTTCTGCAACGACTGGTACTATCTCGTCGCTGCTTGCTGTTCCTTACTCCCCTCGTTTCTATTTTTACCTTTGCTGGTTGGCGATATGACGGCCAACCTCCTGTCAAGGGATTAAGATACCAAGCAAGGTCGCGGCTGTACGTGCTGGAACGGTTCGTCGGCCCCGAAGAGCCTCGAACCCGAAAATTCGTCTGCGCGACGGCAAGATGTCGAGCTCGGCCGGCGGTAGTTTCGTATGCATTGGCGTACACGTTTGCGTGTTTGTTCGGAACTTCAACCGTTTACTCCACCGTTCTTAGTGTCATAAAAGGAATGTGCGGTATGTTAACGGGCATAAAGCTCACTGTGCAAACTTGTAAGCCCTGCCTAACTTGCGTTTGCTTTTGCCGGCCTCCGCCAATCGCAGAGCATTCTAGTGTGACATCATAGGTTCTGTTGCGGGAATGAGCTGGTGGGCTGGTGGGTCGCATGGTCATTCCCTTTTTAGATGCGACGCTGAGAGCATCTCTTGTCGGCGGCCCTGTCCTTCCTGCGTGCGTCCGTCGTCGTCGTCGGAGTCCGCACTCTCCTCCACTCACCCCTTCTCCTCTCCAATAGCGAACACTCTCTCGCGAGGGGCATTGGACTGGATTCAATTGGATTGGCTTGTCCTGGATTGGATTTAGATTGGATCGGATTAAAGTGGATTGAGTTGGATTGTGTTGCGTCATAGCCGCGGCAGACGCACTGGCGTCGGCGCGTGCCCAGGTGAGAGCGAACACTCTCTCTCAACATTTGCGGGTGCGCGCAACACCGACTACATTTGGTGTTGGTGCGCGGCCCAGCGTGCTCTCCCTCCGCCGGTGGGCGGCGCTACGCGCGGTGCTGCACATGTGCAGTACTCTCTCTCTCCGCGGTCTCCTCTCCTTCGGGCGCGCTGCTCATATAACCGGTGTGCCGCTCTCCGGCGGCCTTTCGGTCGACGGTTGCTCTCCGCTTGCGCTTGAACCCCCCTCAGCGTCGCATCACACCAGGGTTCCCGCGAGGGGAGGTGGGCGTAATTTTTTCCTAATTATGTATCTTATTTGGGCGAAGTTTGTGTTAAAAGTGGTGTCAGTATGATTCTAACGAGGCAATCCTTCGAATGAACCAAACTTGTGTTTTCTCTTCATGGCTCCGGAGTTGAGTCTTCATCAAGAGCAACGGAGTTGAGTCTCCATCGCGGCTGCGTGACACTCGGGTCACGAGTCGTTATCCCGCACTCACTACGCGAGCAAGCCATGGCGCTCATTCATGCTGGGCATCGCGAGGAGTAGTAGCCATGAAAAGGTGCTCTCGAAGCTTCATGAGGTGGCCAGGAATTAACTACGACATCGAAACAGCTGCGCAAACGTGTCAAGCTTGCCAAGGAAATCAACAAGCCCAACCGAGAGCCCCCATTCCTGATTGGGAGAAGCCAACAACTCCATGGCACACCCTGCACGTTGACTTTGCAGGCCTAATAGAAGAAACAACATTTCTAGTTGTGGTAGATGCCTACACGAAATGGCTAGAAGTTGTACAAATGAGTAGGCCAACATCTGCGGCAGTCATCGACGGCCTGCGTGCGTTGTTTGCAACATTCGGACTACCTCAAAAGATAGTATCGGACAACGGCACGGCATTTGTGTCGGCAGAGATTAGGCGGTTCTACGAAGACAACGGCATCACAGCTGTGACATCCGTCCCGTATCACCCAGCAACAAACGGCCAAGCCGACCGCTACGTGGCTGAACTGAAGAGGGCACTTTGCAAGGACGAGACAGGGTCATTACAGCGACGCTTGGCCCGCTTCCTATTCAAGCAGCACACAACAGTGCAAAATACCACAGGCCAGACCCCTGCGAGGCTAATGTTTTCGCGGGAAATGAGGACGCCTCTCACGGTCGTTCCACGAGAGCCATCTTCAAAGGCGGCACAGGATGCCCGGACCCACCGCGCAGCCGGTGGATACAAAAGGGAGAACGCGTGCTCGCCCGGCAGTTTCAACACAAGCCGGAATGGGTCACAGCGACCGTGAAAAAAAAAATTACGCCCACCTCCCCTCGCGGGAACCCTGGTGTGATGCGACGCTGAAGGGGGTTCAAGGGCAAGCGGAGAGCAACCGTCGACCGAAAGGCCGCCGGAGAGCGGCACACCGGTTATATGCGCAGCGCGCCCGAAGGAGAGGAGACCGCGGAGAGAGAGAGTACTGCACATGCGCAGCACTGCGCGCAGCGCCACCCACCGGCGGAGTGAGAGCGCGCTGGGCCGGACACCCGCAGATGTTGAGGGAGAGTGTTCGCTCTCACCTGGGCACGCGCCGGCGCCAGTGCGTCTGCCACGGCTATGACGCAACACAATCCAACACAATCCACTTTAATCTGATCCAATCCAAATCCAATCGAAGCCAAGCCAAGCCAAGCCAATCCAACCCAATCGAATCCGATCCAATGCCCCTCGCGAGAGAGTGTTCGCTATCGGAGAGGAAAGGGAGTGAGCGGAGGAGAGTGCGGACGCCGCCGCCGCCGACGACGGACGCACGCAGGAAGGACAGGGCCGCCGAGAAGAGATGCTCTCAGCGTCGCATCTAAAAACGGATTGGCCTGCGGTCGTGGCTCGTGGAGATTTCCGGCACGACAACTCGGCGGCACCTCAATCAGCTCCGCCAGCTGAGGCCGTCTTCAAGCAAACCAGCCCCTTCTGAAGGAAGTTGTGCGTCACCACCCGTCAACAGGGCCTGGCACCTCACTATGGAAAGCGCCGCTGCGACGCCGACAGCCACATGCGCAGACGGCCAGCTCCCGTCTTCGTTGCAACCCCAAGCCGTCGACCAACGCAAATCCTCACGGCAGCGTACCCCCCCTGACCGCTACCAGGCGCTCTTACAAAGGGGGAAGAAATGTGTTCGTGCTCCCCAGCGGAAGCGCAGTTCTGCGTCGGCACCTCAAGCGAATCAAATCAAAATCAAATCAAATCCAATCAAAGTTTATTAGTTACATGATAGTGCACAAATACATTGGAGTGGCACAGAAAGAGGTCCCGAAGTGAAGCACTGCCGAGGGGACCTCTTATTATTGAATGTATGACAAGGGATTAATATTAGCGGTTTAGTCATTATTGCAGGCGTACAATTTACAAACAAATGTTTAAATCGGCAGACATACATCCAAACAATTATAGCTTATACACTATTACGAACCAGCGTTTAATTTATTGTTCAGGTTATCAGCAGACAAAATAAAAAAAAGGAAGAAAATATAGAAAGGAAGAAATAGAAAAGAAAAGTAAAGGAAAAAAATAAAAGAAAGAAAGAAAATATAGAAAGGAAGCAAAAAAAAGTAAAGGAAGAAAAAAAAGGAAAAGGAAAAAGAACGTTTGGCCCAGCCCAACTGTCGAGTCAATGAGCTCCCCTATTGTGTTCTGAAATAGAAGGAAAAGGAAAAAGAAGTAAAAAGAATAATGAATACTTTATAGCACACAAATACCAATGTGAAAAACACATGACTATACAAACTACCAATGCTCAAATACTTCATCAACGAAATGACCACAATAATAAAAACGAGCGCAAAAAATATTTTAAGCAGAATCAATATAACGACATTTACTTAACGCAACATCGGTTAGAAATAAAGGAAGGCAACTACAGTAAACATGAAATAATTGAAAAAAAAATGCCAGGTAGTTTTCAGCAGTTATTTCCAAAATACGAACGAAGTAGACGCCTAAAAGTAGGAAATGATGCGGTTGATTTGATTGATACAGGTAATTCATTCCAAAATTTGATCGCACTGAATTCGACAGTTAGTTTTCCATAGTTGGTGCGTATTTTGGGGAGCAACAAGTTGTTTTGAAGCGCAAAACGTGTTTTGTTGGGGTTTGAGAGGGACGTCCTGCCTAGAATTATATGAAACTGGGGTTGTTTATAACATGATGGGCCGTAATTCCTAGATTGTATTTTAAAAGACTGAGTAATGGTAGAAAATTAAGTTGTTAAGTTGTTAAATTAAGAATACCGCGGGGCGATGGACAATGCACGGGGAGACGCTTTGGGACCTTGCTGCAGAGCAGTCGCAAAAAACCGTGTTCTTCTTGGGTGAATAAACCCTATTTTCAAGTGTGCCCGTGCGTCAGCTTGTCACTGACCGCGCGGACGTAACAGAAACTGTGTAGTTTTTGTAGTAAAAAAAATTTAATATTAAAATGGATTAGCAGTACCTATATGACTAGAGAAATAAAAGTGAAGAGATTATAGAAAGAAGTAAAAGGTAAAAAGAACACCATTGAATGAAAATCAGGAAGCAAGAATAACCAAGAAGAATGTTGTACAGAAGAAGCAGTGAGCTAGGCTCGCATAGGCTTGACAGGGGAATCCAGCAGCAGGGCCAACTGATATCTAACACGGCAGGCGGCCTGATCGTATAATGAATCAATTTCACGCACGGCAAAGATCCCCGTGGCAGAATCCCAGTTCTTTCGCCCCGAAGGCCAAAATCAGTGTAGCAGAGAGTGGGAGGTTTAGCCGGTTGCATGTGCCTTCTGAGTACCTTCGTCTTATAGAGGAGAACCGTTGGCAGGAGAAGAAGAAATGGTCGATCGTTTCTGGTTCATTGCAATGCGCATAGCGGCGACGGGGCCGGGTTAGAGCGGTGCAATTAATAGTTTAAATTTGGCACGCGACAGCGAAAGCTATATTTCGTGAGGGTGACTTAGCAAGCTCATGACTGGCTTATGCTGCACTTCCACGAGTACCGGAAGTGCTTGAGCTCCAAGTCTTCGTAAACAGACTCAGGCATACTTCGAAGTAAGCACAGCTAACGAAAGCGAGCCGAGGTTATGAGGGTAATGGGCGACAGAACCCCCACAACTGTACCGCCCAATCGTGGCGGGTATTCTACATAAGACGCCTAACCAAGCTTAGGGGGATTGACCACTGGGGCCAATAACCCTTCTCACCCCCCTAGCATTACTATAGAATTGCGGGGTCGATAAAGAGAAACCAGAATGAAAGTAAGGAAACAAGGACTTAGGTTTTGGTCAACGGTAAACGAGACTGAGGGAAAATGGGGAGTTTTAGCATACCATGTGTGTCGTGCGAACCGTGTGTACCGGGACCCGACTGGGCATGTGCACATTCGTTTCGGTAGGGTGGCTTAGTTCCGCTGACGCGCGGCCGGCCCTTGCCGTGCCAGCAGGCACAGGCGGGTCCCGGTACACACGGTGCATACCGTATGCACGGTACACACGGTAAGCTAAAGCTGTGTGATAACATGTAGATGAAATAGTAGGCAGTTTTAGCACATCGTTACCGTGTTTGCGTTACCGTTTACCGTGTTACCGGAAGCCGCTGGCGATGGTGAAGCCTGTGCCAGTAAGTTACCGTTCGCGGTAACTATCGCGCTGCGCAGTCGACTCCCGCAAACACGGTAGACGGTAACGTAAACACGGTAACGATATGCTAAAACTCTCTAGTAAAATTTACTTCTTTTGCGCCACCTCGTGGACTCGAACTCGCTCACGTGACCGTCACCATTTCGTCACGCATGCAACATCGAATTATCACTGAGAACACGGCACCGATTCATCAAAAGCCATACCGCGTGTCCCCTTCTGAGCGCGAGTTAATAACTGAACAGCGCAGGAGATGCTCAAAAAAGGTGTCATCCGGGAGTCTTCAAGTCTGTGGGCAGCTTCTGTGATTCTCGTAAAGGAGGAGGATAATAACTCTTGGCGCTTTTGTGTGGACTAGTCGACTCTGCAGTGCTGGCACACACAAAAAGAAAATATGTTTATCCGCTTCCGCGCATAGACGACGCTGTCGAATGCTTACATTCTGCGTCGTACTTTTCTTCGGTAGACCTCCGGTCTGAATACTGCAAATCCCAGTGCACCCATCCGCCCGTCTTCTTCATCGTGTCCCTAACCTTGGACATCTGTGCGGACTTGAGGTTGTGAGCACCGACCATCCTTGGAGCCCGACAACGTGGTCCCTTCGACGCCCCTCCCCCCACCCCGGAGGGATGTTAAGCGTTTGTTGTGTTCTTGAATGCATGACTGCTCTTTGTTTTTTAAAGCAAAGATTTACTACTTTCGTCCAGCGGTTTCGCCGCGGATACGCAAGTTCACGTTTTGACCGCAGACAGAACCCCTGCGACACACCCCTCGAAGCGCATCGGGTGACTCGCCGGGCCCCCTTCGGCGTTGCGCACAAGGCCCCGTTTTCAGTCGTTCCGCTCACCCAGCGGTGGCGGCTGCCGCGGCTGCAGGCGTTCAGCAGATCGGCAGCCGATCAACCCCGCCGCCTCCCGCGCATGCGCCGCTGGGTCGTCTCGGGCTACGCGACTCGTCTTGCGCCCGGCGAAGAGGAACGCCGCGTTCGTCGTAAATGAAAGCGAGCCCGGTCCTCCTCCTGTGAGCGTTGCACGAGACCGAACGGCTTTGAGCCGTGGTCGGCAACGCAGCTATGTTAAATGTTAACCAAGACTCAACCAAACTAAGCCAAGCTTCGGCTTTGCATATCCAAGGTTAGCTGAGCTAGGCCTCAGCCATTTTTCCTTCTCGTGTGTGTTGCGAGCAGCTGGACGGGTGGCGCCACCACTCGGTGTTCCCCTCGTTAGTGAAATGAGCCGGTGCATTGGACTACGCAGCCTTTCGTTGTTTTTGCCGTGTTTGCTTCGGTGCCTTGAATGTTTTGTTGGTGTTGTGAGCGGATATGTGCGGTGAAACGAATCTAGACAGATGTGTTAGGTTCTAGATGCAGTGACGGCTATGTAAACTTGTCGGACGCGTTGGGTATGGGCTACAATGACACGAGCGCTTTTTGCAGCGATCTAACCTTGGCTCCATCTGATCTGAGTACGAATAAAACTATTATTATTAGTATTCATTTCTTCTTAAATGCACTAATGGCTACGTAAACTTATTGGACGCTTCTAATGTTAGGAACAGGCTATATTGACGTGAGCGCTTTTTGCAGCGCTCTGCGCCTGGCTCCGCGCTATCTGAGTAGGAATACAACTATTATTATTAGTATTCATTTCTACCACTTTAACTTATCCTCACTGGTTTCAATGACTACGGTTTTCGCGCCAACCTTAACAGTGGGATACCTCGATACGTGTACTTTGAAAAGAAAGGCACTTACGTACGAGATCGATTACCGTGTGGCCGTAGAAACGTCGCGGCAGTTTACACTTTCTTTTTGTAACCGTGAACTTCGTGCCTTCGGTTTTCTTGAGTGACAGCATGGGAGCCTGAGAGATGAAGCGGAAATTCCACGTTTGTAGTCGTTATTTTATCAAGAGCCAAAGTTAATCAACCACCCAGCTACAAACCATTCCCCTGCCTTTCCCATTTTACCACCTGCGTGGAAGAAAGGCTGGCACCGATAGTTAAAAAATGTGGCAGTGTTAACTTGATCTCGTGTTTTTTTTTTTTTGTTTAAGTATTCTTGGCCGATTACCTCAAAATGTCGTGTAATGTCTTGCGAATAATCCAAAAACGCGCGACTGGTTGCTTCAAATAGGGGATGGCATCAGCCCGAATCCTCCAGCACAGACGCATCTCCGACACGCTGGAAGCAGTTGGGATTTGGAAAGAAGTCATGGAAGTGCAAAATTAAACAGTAAAACCGTCCAGCCCCCGTCTAATGGCGACGATGGTTGAACGCAAAGCTTTCTTCGTGCGCAATGGAATGGGAAAAGGTCAAAGTCAAAGCTCAAAGATCAAAAGACCAAGCTGCGTACTGGTCAAATTCAAAGCTCAACTAGCCAAAGTTTAAATCCAGAAGGCAACCATGGAAGCCCACACGAGAAAGCTTTGCGATAAACAAGCATCGTCGTTAGGCAGAGGAGTGCATAATTTTTCAAGCGTGGGTGGCAGCTTGTAAAACTCTACCGCAGCACTCAGTTGTGAAACTGAGGGCAGGTTTCTGGCACCCTCCTGTCTCTCTCCAGTCAGGCAGGTATTGGTTTAAAAAAAAAAAAAAAGGCTCCAATCCGCGCTGTGAAGGTGGTTGGAAAGCAAAGCTGTGAACGACCCCCACAACAATTCCGCATGCGACGTCACTTGAATTCACACACGTGGCTCTAGAGAGAGTGAAACCAGAGATTCTGAAAGCCGTTACCTGGGATTCGCGGGGGCGCCGTTTGGAACGCAGCAGCGTCGGCCACGGCTGGGCTCGAGCGGCGGACGCCGCCGCTGTAGCCCGGCAGTGCGTTAGAAGAAAGAAAACGGGGAGGAGCGTGTTTCGAAGGGTGACAGCGGAACCTAGCCATCCTGATGTGCTAGCTCGCGGCTACACCATGGCACCGCGCGACACAAGTGCAGACACCAAAACAATCCGGCCTCACAGCTTAGTGATTCCCATTAATACAGATTTAAAATAAATAGTTTCGCCAGTACGAGAATTGCGAAAAAGCTGACGGAACTTTTATTATCGCCATTTATCAGAACCAGTCGCTTCATTCGTCTTTTTGTAATACTTGTTAAAGCACAACCGAATGGGTATTCAGCAATTTAGAAAACGCAGTCCCATTCGTGACAAGCAGCAAAATGATGCGTTTCTCTAGCGGCCAGATGTCTGTAAGTGGTCTCTATATTTTGTTTTCTCGCCCTGGCAACCAATCCTTAACGTATCTTTGCCATACTACCAAATAATTCCGTCGGGTCCGGGTTATCCAGGAGGTGCTGTCGAACTAGTTAATCAAGCCGTGCGAAGGAAGCGCGCAGTGGACGCGAAGCTGGCCAAAACAGGCCCAACAGCGTCGCTAAAGCAGACGACAAAGCCGACGGAAGGGTCCCGCCGACACGCCCGCCGAGATGAGCACGGGGAAAGCTGGCTAATAGCGCCCTATCGCCGCTTCATCTGCACTGTGCTCCGTGAGTGAAAAGCGCCCGCCGCCTCCCCAGCCGCGTTGGGAGTTTCTTGTCCCGCACGCCACGAAAGAACCGTTGGCTGGTAGAGGTAGAAAGCTTCGCTTTAAAATTCCACAGCCACGAGCACCCCGCCTTAGAATTTGTACACCCCCAACAGCCCCACAACAGCCCCCCCCCCCCCCCCCCCCCCAGGAGGATTTCGACACCCCCTAAAATCGAAATTCCGGATAAACCCCTGGTGTGTGGTAGTGTGGTGGTGAACGGCCAGCAAAAGACGCTGCCTTGGTGGCGAGCAAGAAGCCGAAGGCAAACTTAACTGGATTACTGCATGACGAGGGATGAGCTTAAGCAATGCAGGAACAATACAGAGAGTCAGCATGTGTTCGCTGCTCCAAAACGAATGAAAACTGCGCTCGGCGGCACCCCGTATTTATGCCGGTGCGCTGACGGTCAAGCAGTTTTCCTAGTGCTTTCTGCGCACGGCCCGAACATAGTAGATACACACAACGCTCTTTCCCGAGTTCGTGGGGGCCGACAGCAGCGGCGCTCGTTGAGCCTGAGAGACGGGGGAGCGGAGATCTCGGCTGCAGCGTCCGCCTCCACGGGGCAAGGTGCTACACGTAGATTCGTCGCAGCCGGCGAAGTTTCTGAGTCGCCGGCCTTTCTCCGCCAAGCTGCGACTTGTCGGAGGCAGCTTTCTTCAAACATCGGCGCAGTGGCGTAGCCAGAGGGGGGGGGGGGGGGGGGGGGGGTTCGGGGGGTTCAAACCCCCCCCCCCCCCCGTAATTTTCGCTGCACCCCCCTCCTTAGTGGCGTAGCCAAGCGGGGCCTGACCGAGCTTCACCCCCCCCCCCCCCCTCTTCCACGAAATTTTTCGGGCCGGCGCCGTGCTGCCTGTTTTGCCTGGTACGTCGCCAGTGAACAAAAGCGCATATCTTTCCCAAGTGCAGCTATTAGAATCTTGCATGACTAAATGCCTGCCCTACGCATTCTTGCTTACACAAAACGAAGCGCCTGAGTCAGGATAATTGCGGAGGGGTGCAGCTCCAAAACCGATCGCGCCTTCGGGTAAGCTCAGCGCGCGGGAGCGTTGTGTCCCTTTGTGCGTGACATATCGCCACAGTCGTTCTCAGCAAAGGAGATTGACTCGTCACGGTATGGACGAGGAAGCAAGGAGTGGTCCGCCCAAACTCGCGACGGAAAAGAAGAGGGACCGCCGGCTATTGACGGGTGAAGACTGGTAAGGGAACAGACGATCATTGTACGTTAAGCAGAACAACATGCAAGCGTTGGTGGCAGGCCACAGAGATCTAGCGGCCGTGGGCAGACATTCAATACTCGTGCAAGGTAATTGAAGAATGCAATGTAGGGGCTGCGTATTGGGCGAAATGTGGGGTTTACTGCATGAATTTCGTGAGTGGGCAGAGGGCCTTTGTGAGTGAGGACAGGGCGCACAGCAAAGTATGTCCCTCTTCCGCGCGTCACCCCTTCATTCTTCCTTTTTCACGTTTCTGTCGAGCCCGCGAGGGTGTGGTCTCAGATTGCGCGCACTGCGTGTCCCCTTCTGAAAGCGGTGTTGCGACAGTCATTTTCAGCTCCGCGATTAGGCACATTTGTTCGGCGATATTTTCCCTAACCTAGGAAATTGGAGAACAGCGGGTCAACAAAAAGGGCGCGCTGCGTCTCACCGAGCCAGTTCCGGACTTTATCCTAAACGTGAGGGCACGGCAGTCACTAGCCCTGCCACAGGCAGACGGCAGTCGCGACAGTAACAAAGAACCGATGGCCATTTTCAACCTCGGTCACAACTAAAGCGTCTCCATTGCGTCCACGGCCGCTTTTTACCTGGGCGGCCACTGCCCGGAGCAGTGTATATTCAGGGGCTTAATTGAGACACAACAAGAGCAATATGGTGCAAGGACAGAAGCGCCCATGCCTTTGAGAAGCTCATGTTCCAAGTGCCAACACACAAAAGAGGCCTCAAATTGTAAGTCATTTTCTTTCATTGATTTCTCCTTGCATGATCACTGATGTCTTTTGACGATGGAGGCTGCTGTGCCTTAAGCTGTGCGGTGTAGATCAATTGATCAATTCCTAAATTTAAACGACGTTGCAGTACCTTTGTTTCTGCGAGATAACAAAATGTCTGTCTCGTTTTATTTCGAATGAAATATTTGCGTTTGAATTGGTCGTTGAAAGAAGTGCTTCCGGTGAAGCGGTAGGTGACTTTTAATGAACGAAAACGTAAATTCAGCTCGTATAAACGCCTAAACATTTTATTATGCACAAGCTTGGGGAGGGATGCTCAGAGTGTATCGGTACAGCATTAGTATCGGTTCATGAAGAGTTAAAAATATATTAGTTCTCGCTGCAGTTTTAGTAGCTTGCTTTAACAAGGACACAACTCCATGTGAAGTAGCCGCTGTCGCATGGTGTCCCGTTATCGAGATTTTTGTCACCGCGTTTCATACCAACGCGTGCATCCACTGCTGCACCCAACTTTAAAATCATCATGCAGCGTACGCAAGTGAAGGACATTCGTAATTGTGGCGCAGAAACATACGTGCCGTTCCGTTACCGCTTCCTGGTCTTCGAAGTTCTGTGTGCGTAGACGTATATATCGTTCTTTCAATGCTCAATCGGTCTGCCATGACTACAGAATTTCGTAATTAAACCAACAGTCTACAGACCACAGTCCCTATTAATAGCACCAGCACACCTCCGCCGCCCCCCTTCATACGGGTGCGCGTTAATGTGCTTCTTTCTACCTGGATCCGCAACTGTTACGTAAACATTGTAAAACGTCGAATGAAGGTAATTTTGAGCAATCGTCAGCATTGCTTAATAACCAATGCCCGAGGAATTATCCCTGTAAAAACCACTATTTTTAGCAAATCTATCATGTCGTAGCCGGAAAGGTGAACATCACGGCCGCTGTCAACGAAGGCAATACTGTAAATGTGCCATTACTGTCTGCTTCACTCTGAAAAACGGCAGTCTGTAGCATTTATGAATGCGGGGCCATGCCATAACGCATGTTCTCTTGGTGGACTCCGGAAACAAAAGCATCGCACCACCCGCGAAGGTGATGCTGGCTCTGTACAACTGCCCAATGCTCCGTTCTCTGGTGGACCAAAAAGCTTCCCAACATAATTTCAATTTCCCGACTCTCTAACGAAAACTACAAAATTCTTGTACGCCCTGTAGATTCCAGATCCGCACATGCACATACACAGCACATGCTGTTCTATCGTTTAGCTTAAAACCCACCGTGTGTACTCGGCTGAACAATGGCAGCGCATGAGTCAGCTAAAAAAACTCCCACCTCCCCTCGCGGCAAAGATGCGACGCATAGGCGGAGCGGCGAAGGGACCGCGTTTTATAGCGCGCATAACGTTGAGGGGACTGCGTAAGCCGGTCCCAGTCGATGACGACGTTGGCGTACTTGTAAAGCGGCGTGGACTCTAGGTGTTTGAGCCAAGCGTGGATGTTGCTTCGCTGGAGAACGACACACCGGTTATATGCGCAGCGCGCCCGAAGGAGAGGAAACCGCGGAAGAGAGAGTACTGCACATGCGCCGGCCCTAGCGCGTCTGCCACGGCTATGACGCAACTTGCCGCGGCTATGACGCAACACAATCCAACACAATCCCCTTTAATCCAATCCAATCCAAATCCAAGCCAATCCAATCCAAGCCAATCGAATCCAATCCAATGCCCCTCGCGAGAGAGTGTTTATATGTTTACGGCTTTATATGTTCTATTTAATATCTCTACTATTCATTGAAGTTGGCGATAAAACTGGTATCATTGTTATCAGGACAATTCAGTCTTTTCAATGAACAAAAGATGTAAACTACTGCGCTTTTTTTTTTCATTAAGGAGGGGAGGGGGGGGGGTGGCTTGAGCCCCCCCCCCCCCCCCCCCCTTCCCGAAAAAAAATCGTGGCTACGCGCCTGCATCGGAGCACTCCGCAACTTGCAGGACGCGCGAACATGGTAGCGGCGCGCAGAATCGTAACATCGGGCTGCTTCCAGGTCGGCTAGGGCGGGTCAAGGACATTTCGGTGCAGGGGGTTTCGGTACGGACATTTCGGTGAATGGACGCATCAGTGTACGGACATATCAGTGTACGGACATTTCGGTGCACGCGCATTCCGGTGTAAGGACATTTCAGTGCGGACGTTTCAGTGCGCAAACATGTCGGCGTATTCGGGCAAATCAGTATAACGACATTTCGGTGTGCAGACATATAGGTATCAGGACCCGCCGCGGTGGCTCAGTGGCTAAGGCGTTGCTCTGCTGAGCACGAGGTCACGGGTTCGATTCCCGGCCGCGACGGCCGCTTTTCTGATGGAGGCGAAAAGCAAGAACGCCCGTGTGTACGAGATTTCGGCGCACGTTAAAGATCCCCAGGTGATCAAAATTAATCCGCAGCCCTCCACTACGGCGCGCCCATCGTTTGCGTAACCTCCCGGCCTTTCCGTTCTTTCTTCTTCCTTCCTTTTCTTTTGCACGTCATTTTAATTTATGACAAGACGTTGACTCAAAGAAACCAACGCGCTTCAGTAACAGTTAAATTAAAGGTCTGTTCGCATGAGTAATAAAATGAAAAAGGTTGAACGGGAGTAAATTAACAGGGTCAACTTCTAATATCCGATAGATTTTAGGCGTGAATAATAAAACAATGAGGTTGAACGGAAGTAAATTAGCAGCGTTCATTTTTAATTTCTATCGAAACGGGGTTTAACGCGCTGATGCTCCGCCTCGGTTTGTTCGTTTCCGTGCTTGATACTCGCGTTGGCCTCTACATCTCGCCTTCACATAATTCCCCTGACGTGGGCAACGTGGGTTCTGAAACATGCTCTTGAGACCAATGGGCAGAAGTTCCCAACCGTTCGCGGCTCTATTCATTTCGGATCAGGCTAAATGTCTTAAGTTTAATTCCAATCATTAGTAAAAAAAAGCCCCACATAACCAGCTTTCTACAGAATCAGTGCTTTGAACGGCATCATTTCTTTCCTACTTCGACTTCGGGATAAATGTTTCGGGTAGTACCGTTTATTCCTCAACAATTTTATTTCCGGGAATTTTCGTACTGCAGCTGCATCATTAGTAAAAAAAAACACACAAGCCTAAACCAATTTATGTACTGAGAAAGTAGTACGTGGGACCGTCGACCGAATCAGTGTTGGGAACGGCATCGTTTCTTCCCAACTCGGCTTCGGGACAAATGTTTCCGGTGGTACCATTTATTTCGGAGCCATTTTTTTCCGGGACCACTTCACCTAGAGCCATTTCTTCGGGTACCATTTTTGCCTGCACCGCATTCAGCCTAAAGGCCGGAACGACATTTTTCAAAACCCTGAAGTGCGGCAGGAAAAATCATGCTTTCATCATAGTGAACGCGCCCGCCGGCTACAGTGAAATAGAAGCTTCAGCGCTTGGACCTTTTTCCAGCACCGGTCCCCCTAGCGGCCGCCACGGCGAACTAAAAATGGGAGTAAGGCACGCCCACAAGAAAGTTTGGCTTTCGGAGAACTCGTGCACAAAATATCCTGGTCCTGCAGTCCCCCCTCCAGCACTGATCCGTCACCCGTACCTTTCACATGAATGTCACGGCAGCAGGACTAATCTGCAGTGTTCGAAGCGCCCCTTTTCTTTTTTTTTTCAATTTCGTAACCCCCTCACTGGCAGCCATGCGCTGGCAGCGTGGTCAGCCTCAAAGGTCTTTGGCCATTTTCTTAGAAAGCCATTATTGCGTGGACGTACGAACCCACCACGAGGTGTTGAAAGAGAACAAAAGAAAAGATGTGCAGTGAATTTATCTAGCCCGAGGCGCCTGCCGCTCAGGTGCCCCGCTCAGATGCCAGGCGAGTTGCTCGCCCTCTGTCTGCTTACCGGAACGAGGAATAAATAGTAGCGGCGTGAGTTGCCTGCGGTTCTGTGACGGCGCTGCTCGATATGTCTTTTTTCCTCGGCGACTGCAACATCGTCGTACAGGATGGCTGTGCTCCCGCGCATGGACGAGATTTTGGTGATCTTCAAGAGACAAGTGTTTTGTTTCCTGCAAAAAAATATTTATCATATGGTCTCATGAAGTAATTACACTTGGCTGCGTATGTCCGCCGTGAACACGCACGATGGGCTTCTAAAGCAGGTGGCAATCCGCACATTTTGCATTTCAACTCCGCCACTCAACGTTAAAGGGGTCCTGAAATACCTTCCGCCGATGCATGGATGTACATGCACCCAAATAAAGCAATGTATTTGCAATCTCCTCCCGCAAGAATTTTGTTAAAGCGATGAGTATTAGCTGAGAAATCGTAAATCAAAAACCGCGCATTATCGTCGCTCCGAGTTTCCTCCTCCTTTCGACTTACTCTCCGCTGTTGACGGCGCGAAAGCCTTGCCTCCCATGATGCTGCGCTCCGCAGCGGTGACGTACTTCCGCTATTGCGCTGCTCAGACTGTCGTCTGCTACGGGCAAGCTTTGTTGACACCATGAATCCCGCACGCACTCCGCTCAAGGCTGGAAAAGCGAACGAAAAATCTGGCCGCATGTATGCGGCGGCCTGGCCTTGCCCTTTCGCGGTGTACGTTGCTGGCGGCACATGACTTTTTATCGGCGGCGAACTCGCAGCCGCACGGGGAGGGTCGTGCGCTCGTTCCCTTGATGCACCGCGCACTGTTTATCCAAAAAGCGCCGTATCAGATGTGGCCCCGCTGGTGCCGGGTCTTATTTTGCGGCGGTGGTAATTCCTGCCGGCGGCATGTGAAAAAGACATTTTGAACCGATACAGAACCCGTGCACAAAACGCTTCAATCATGTGACCAGTTCAGCTTGGGGTGACGCGTGGTGGAGAGCGGCAACGTTGGCAAAACATTCTCCGCCGCGGCTCTGAGCTTTCTAGCGCTGGAGCGAGCGCCATTTCTTTGACAATCTCAAACATCGGTTGTCTTGGCAACAAGGCACTTACTGTAGACGTTGGCAACGTAGATCGTCGTCGACGTCTTCCCCTTTCTTCTGCTTCCGCTTCGCCGTCCCGTTATGGCCAGTTCGGTTACACAGAGCTCTATCGCAGAATCCCGGGAACCGAACCGAGGAATTTGTCGTGCTTGATGTGCGCTATGCCTTTGCGGACGAACGTGCACACGCCTTGTGCCGCCCCCTTCCCGCAGGTGCGGGCGCTCGGCGGGCAGGCGTGTGCGCGGTATCCAGGCAGGGTCATCTTCGTGGAATCTTCCGCGTGCGTCTCCTGCACCGCTATTACGTCGGGGAGTTCCGATGCATCTAGCGATCGCAGGTGCTGCTGTAATACTGCCTTTCGGCACCGAAACCCGTTCGCGTTACAGTGCCAAATCCTGAGTTGATCGCCTTGGGGTCTTCTATCCATGTTTCGGAGTCGGACCCTGCTGTTGTTCCTGGTTACCGTGGCCTATCTTGCTTGCTAGGCCCATGATGAGTTGCTTGAGCTCTTCGATTGATTGCTTCGTTTCGGCGAAACCCTTCTCCACTCTGACTTCCAGGCGACTCACTCGCTCGTCGAGATGGGTCACCTTCTCGTTCAGAACCTTGATTTCCCGCTCGTGCCAATCGAGCCTTTTGTTCATCTTGCGAATTCTGACGGCGTAGTTGATGCCGGCGTCCGATGAGGTCTGAGAATCACCCGAGCTGTTTTCTCCCATGGCGCTGTCGGTTTCGGTGTCCGATTCCGGCGCCTTCCTCCTGCGCAGCTTTGCTGGGGGAGGCCGGATCTTCTGCTGTTCCGGCGCCGGTGTAAACGGCATGGCCGGTGGCGTCGACGGCTCCGCAGCCATCGGTTTCACCCCGAGGTCCGTGAAGCTCGCCGGTTTGGGGACCGATCCGAGCGTCCACGTGAACGGGGACGCCGGCTTCTGCGCTGCCGTGAGCTTGTTGATGGTTTCCTGCTGCTGCTTGATGGTCTCTTGCAACATCTTGATCGTGTTCTCCAATTGCGTCATCTTTGACGTCATCGGGTCGTTCGGTTTCCTCGCCGGGGTCTTGGAGCGCCCGCGTACTCCGCTTGGCGCGGTGCCAGCGCCGCTAGGGGCGCTGCCGGCTTCCTCGCGTTGCCTAGCAACGGTCGCCCAAGTCGCGCGGTTGCGTGATTGGCTCCTCTTCCGCTCTTCCCTCTCTCTCCGCTCTTGCCGCGGCTCTTGCTGCGGCTCGCGTGACGTAAGCCCGCTTCTCGGAGGTTCGGGAATTCTTCCTTTCCGGGAAACCGGACCTTGTTTGCCTGGCTGGCAGATTTTGCCGCCTTTTCGGCCGCCATCTTGCGCTCGTGCTCACGCTGTCGGACTAGAAATGGCGTTTTGAACTTGTTCTTGCAGTTGCCCATGCCCGATGCGTGCGGTCCGCCGCACAATTTGCATCTCGGCTTACATTCGTTAGCGTGGTTTGGGCCCGGGTTGTTACGACCGCAGGCGAAACATATTCTGAGCTCCGGGTGCGGGCAGACATCTTTGCGGTGTCCAATTTTCCCGCACGTTCTACACACTTCCTTGTGCTGCCTATACAGGCGGCATCTCACCCAAACGCCCGCGAAGTTAACGTACGACGGGACTTTGGTGCCCTGAAACAGCACGATCACAGAACTGGAACTTCCAATCCTATGCGCGGCAAGCACCGTGGGGTTACGGTCTTGGATAACGCACTCGTTGATGGTTTCAGCCGAGTGTTCCGGGGAGATGTTGTCTATAACTCCCTTAGCCGTGTTCTCCGGCGCAACTCTGTAGGCAAACACCGCGTAGCTGCGGCCTCCGACAGAAATCTCTCTCACGCGGTCGTACAGACCGGCTCGCTCTTCGCTGGCCGTTCCGATCACAAAGATGTTCTGGTTCGCGTTTGGGCATGCATTGTCCGACATAAAGACATTCAACTCGATCTTGGCTGCCGCCGCCATGGCTCGCACGAGCACGAGCGGGTCCAATTTCCCCACTAGCAGTCCGCCACGTGGCCGAACAACCACCTTATGCTCTCCAATGGGCATGTTAGGCATCCTTGCTGCTTTCGTAAAAGCCGCGTTCACTCTCTGGGCAAATTGCGCTCTCGATGGTTGTGAAGTCGAAGAACGCTTACCGGGCTGACGTGCGAGATGCGTTTGCCATTACAGGAGGCGATGGTGTGTGTGTTGTGGACGCCTTTGTTTCACGATGAAATGCGACGTTGTGCTTCTGCGGGTGGATAGTTCTTCCAATGGTCTGGATAACCTTTCTCGAGCGACGTACGACTCAACCTCGCATGGCGTATGTGCAGTGTGCGTGGCTAAAAGCCATCGGCTTGTGCGCCAGAGTTAAGTGACTTGCTGTTCGTCCCCGCAAACCACGCGCGAGGTGAGTACCGAATTTACGACGGGCAGGAGGCAACCCATCCTCTGTCAATCGTGGTTCAGACTTTCAACGCATGTTGTGACGTCGTATTCGTTAGAAACGCATCTCTGGATTGTTTTGAAGCTGAATAAAATATATGCGTCAAACCCGGGCATTCGGCTCAGGGCGTTCTCTGCGATTGCACGAAAGAAGTGCCACGGGGCTTGAACGCTTTCTTTATGGAACGTGCTCAGGTAAGAGAATATCCATGTCGTGTTATGGCCGTGTTGCATTCAATACAAACGGTTAAGCGTTTGTTTTACACTTGTTTCGGTTGTCGTAAAATGCCCAAGCACTCCGGCACTCCGCTGGCAGATCAGCCGGCGAGCCGACGCTGAGCAGACGACTCATCTCTTTGCCGGAAGTGCGTGAAAAAGCCGCCCAATAGCAGGATGTCTAGCTCATGACGAACATCTGGGAATCGATGATGTAGACATGTGAAGATGGCGGCGTCCAAAAACACGAAGGAAAGGGTGAGAAAAAAACGACAAACTTTGCAACAAAAGTGTGAGCTTTCCGCTGCGCGTAAAATAGTAATACTTGGCACAGAGGACGTTGACGACCCAATCTAACGGTTGCGCTAGTTCATTTAGTGTGCTCAAAATGCCTTTCAGGGCCCCTTTAAAGGGACCGTGCAACACTCTTTTCAACTTTTTTTTTCTCAATCCTAGTGTTTTCGGAACGTAGCAAACAAACACATTAACCCAGCTTCACTGACCTGACCTCGCGAACGCTGTCGTTAACAGCAGTGCTGCTTGGCGTTCCCTAATCGCAGGAGTAATCTTCGTAGGATTTCGCAAAGTCAGCAGATCGATTCCCGTTCGCGCCAATTCATTTGCGTCGTTTGCACTGCTCGCGCCATCTACTGCAACCTTTTGTTACTTCGGAACTTGAAACGCTGTCACGAGAGGGCGGCGCGAGCGCGTTTTGTTTTTTCGGGGACAAGTTTTTTGTTTTTTATCCCAAAAACACAGGGTGGACCGATACTTTCCGCCCTAAGCACATAGAAGAAATTCGGTCGGCACCAGAATCCCGGGACGCTCGCCGCCGAGTCTGTACACAAAGCAGCCGCGTCGGCGGATTGCCTCGAAATCGCGTCATCCCTATTTCATATTTGCCGCGCTTTCGAGGCGCTTTTTCAAAGAAAGTGCTACGAGTTGTGCCGCGCATTCGCCAGATGGCGCCACGGGTCCCGCGACCGAGAGAAGACGCAGTGAAATATCCCCCTCGCGAGGGGCAAGATCAAATGCAGAGCATTTCCGGGGGCGCACGACGTTAAGTAGTTTGCGTTACGTTAATGTTGTTGCACTTGTGGCAACTGCTGACGAGAGAGCGCTCGTCAGCAGTAATTTGAATGAGTCAACGATATAAGGGGCGTTGGTAGCGTCCCATTCTGTTTCGGCTTTGTGGCGCAGTGGGTAGAGCACCATGTACACTGCGTTCCGCCCGCAGGGTCGAGGGATCGAAACCGGGCGCCGGATAGTATTTTTTTTTTATATAGTAGGGATCGAGGGGTGCGGTGCGGACTACGGACGTCAACGCGGGTGACATCGTGAGTTACTGAAATGCTCTGCATTTAAAAATTTTCGCCATGGCGTGGGGACTTACGACTTACAGCGGTCACCACAGGCAAGGGGGCGGCGGCAGCGCTTCGCTCCGTGATGCTCCTCCACTCCCTCTAGAACTGGCCGGGATTCCTCTCTACCACGCGTCTCCTGACGTAGGCCTCCTCCTCCTGTCAGGCCACGGTGGCCTGTGGCCGCTGCCACCGTGTCCGGCGTCTGTGTCTGTCACTGTGTCTGCCGTGTCTGGCCTGGCGTCTGTGGCCGCTGAGCTGGACGTACACGCCTCGCCCACGGTCGTCGATCCCGAACACTGCACTGCCTTGTCTTGCTCGTGGCCCGCTTGGAGGGGTACAAGTGGAGACGCCGCTCCCTCTTTTTTGCCCTTTGTTCAGCGTTGCTGCCTCTCCCGGCGGGTGAGACGTTTGTGAGTCGGAGCCCAAGGCAAAACAAGGGGGGGCTGATAAGGTGTCAACACCTTTCGTCAGACAGTTTCGGGCCCTTTTTCACCCAGCTATCCCCCGCTGCTGCGGTGCTGTTGCGAAAGCCGTCATCTTCGTACGACCACCAAAAACCTGCCGTCTGCCTCCCTCTTCGACGTTCGACGACCCGGCGTGTCCACAATGACGAACTAAATTTCGTCTACATTGACCCGTACGAGGGTGCGTTGAGTCGAAATAAACAGCTGTTACTGCAAAGCAGTATATGTCTAATACCCCCCCCGTTTTCATTGCGGTGTCATTGATTTACTCGGCGTCCTCCGGGGCTCCTCGCCACCGCTGACACCTCTTTCCCAACTATTTACCCCCTCGCCTCCACCGGTGCCCCTTTGGCAAGTTGCGCAGTCGGCAGCTAACGGCGGTATGCGGAATTATGAGATGATTGCGAAAAATAATCAGAAACAGTGGACTGGCGTAAAAATGCACAGACGGTTACTACACTCCCTAATATGAAATTTGTGCGCAGCGCGACCTGCAGTCTTCTCGGTCACGGTGCATTTCTGCTGCGTCTGAGGAAGAGTCCGCGTGATCAGCGAACGTACGGCGCCGTGCGCTACTCTACTGCTACCTCGCAGTGCGCCGCCGCCGGCCAGCATCTTGCAAATCGTGTTTGAACCACGTGACATTGCGCGTGAACCTCCCACGCAAATGTCACGTGGTTCAGATTAGCCCAGCATAAAGGAACAGCGAGCATGTTGTAGCATCATCATCATCATCATCAGCCTATCTACGCCCACTACAGGGCAAAGGCCTCTCCCATTATTCTCCAATTACCTCGGTCCTGTGCCAACTGTGACAAATTTATCCCCGCAAACTTCTTAATCTCATCTGCCCATCTAAGTTTCTGCCACCCCCTGCTCCGCTTGCCGTCTCAAGGAATCTACTCTGTTACCCTTAATGACCAGCGGTTATCTTGCCTTCGCATTACATGCCCTGCCCACGTCCATTTGTTCTTCTTAATCTCTATTATGTTGTAGCATATAATGTTTGAATTTCCCGCGAAAGCGTCAAGTGGTTTGGATTAGCGGAGAATGGAACAGCGTCTGGGGAAAGTGTCAGGGGGAGGGTGCTCCTTGGTGGCGACGCATGAGACATGTGTCAGGGAAAGGCAGTGAGAGAGATGACGCCCTAGCCGTACGTGTCGTACTCCACTTCACCTTTCGCTAGACACGCCTCTCAGTTTTCTTTCTTTGGTCGCTGCTGCGTTCGCTCACTCGGTTACGTGGACATAAACAGACGCCACTCCCGCGAAGCCCAGGTAACGGCTGCCCCCTAAAACGACCGAAACCCGCCGTTGCTGTTTCCACTCAAATTCACTTCGACAAGTAGTTGTGAATCCCTCCGGGTAGTAGAACTTTCCCAGTTGGAATGCCGGCTTGAGCCCATATTTCTTTTTCAGCTTGGAAGGCCTTCCGAGCAACATTTTCGCTGGTGTCTTTCACGCCTAAGTATGCTCCATCACCGGTTACTGGTTTATGCGTGCACGGTTTGCGAGTAGAAAAAGGGGGGCATGCACGAACAGCTAAGTGTCATGCCGCTACCGATGAAATTCCAGTTGTGCTGGTGGAAGATTTAGATGTCGAAATTACATGGCTCAATGCGGTTAGTTGGCTGTCCTCTTTAATCGAGTGGTTCGGGTGCGGGTTTATGGGTTGCACAGTCATCTTACACACTCAGTAAGATGCATACAAGGGGGAAGGAAATGGACAGCCACAGGTTTGTACGCGAGAATAGAGCTCAAGGGCTTCCAGGTTTTAAATCGTTATGAGATGGATGCATGCCGTTTGTTTGGAGGAAGAAGAGTGAAAATCGAAGCGTTGGCCCGAACACATGCACGAATGGGGGCAAAACCAATGGAAAGATGCTGGCACCACTGTTACCACCTGAAGTCCAGCTCATGGAGTAGCGGCAAATCCCTCTCGGTTGAACAGCAAATTGCCCACCAGGAACGCCGGTGTGAGCCAATATCACTTCTTCAGAGGGCTTTCAGGGGATTATTTCGACGGCGTCTGTCACTTCTAAGCACGCGCACATGACCGGTTGCCGGTTTATGCGTGCGCAGGTTTGTAGTGGATAACAGTGGGAGGGAGGAGGGGAGGCATGCAAGTGCAGCTATAGGCTTCATGCCCGTACTGTAGGATGGCATGTCCGTTGTTCTGGGGCGAGATTTAAACGCGGACGTTAAACGGCCCAATGGGACCTGTCCGAAGTCCTTAGTGGTAGAGCGGATTGAGTTTGTTTGTTAGGCTATGTTCAGATTACCGACGCAAAAACCGTATCGTTATCTATGGACGTAAAAAAATGCCATGTCAGGCAGTTCGGTTGGCTGAGACGTGAGATGACGTCACTCTTTAAAGTTATTACGACAGTTGCAGCAACCGTCTGAACCCGGCCTCTTGCGTGACACGCCGTTTTTTACGTCCATAGATCACGATATGGCTTTTGCTTTGGCTGTCTGAACATAGCCTTACACAAACAGTAAGATGCTTTCGACGCGGGAACGACACAGGCAGTTGATGCTTACCTGCAAGAACAAAGCTTGGATCCGTCAGAGGTTCATTCAGCTAATTGGCTAGGAAATATGCTCCATCGCAAAATACGATAAACGTGTTGTGTTTCGTGCGCTCCATGAATTGCGTCCAGCTTTGCAGGTGGTCATCCTTCTTCACAGAGTGGAAGGGCACTAATTTTTTCCCAGAGGTATTCTTCTGCCAAAAAAACCATGACCAGCTGGGAAGAGGAGGGTCAGGGTAATGAGGGGACTGTTGGGCAGTGGGACAGGAGAAAAGGATGTGCTCAACATTTGCATACATAGAAGGGCAGTTGAAATAAGATAGGTCTGAGCGATAACCGTAACAGCAGAGATGTGCCGGAGTGATGAGGGTGTCCAGCTGGATTGCCCGAGGGGTGTGCGCTTGCGATAAACAGACCTTGTTACCCTTGCTGCAACTCTCCAAGCCAACCTCGGTGGAATTTCAATGTATGTGGGTGGAGTCCAAGCCAGAATCACCATCACCAACTGTACCAGACTTATAATGAGTGGCAACTGTGTGATAAATTTGTAATATTTGGCGTTTAAATGCCACACTTCCGAATGGCAGTGTTTCCATGCATTTTTTTTATTGCTAGTGGAAGCATTCGTTAGCTAAGCAATTACTACTTTTGTCTTGCTTTTTCTCTTTTCAGGAACCTTTTTCTCAAGTTTAGCCACTGGACCCCAAATTACAATTTTTTGTCACTCCCGCAGATCTTCCACTTTGTCTAGAACATCCGGTGAAGGATTTCGTACTTTGTTCACCGGTGTACCTCATGCTTTTTAAATGGTCTTAATGAATCAATTAAAAGATTACTTGTCGTATTCCGCGTCTGTCCTCCATTTCACGTTTCCTCGACTAAGCTCAGTTGACGATATTGCAGTGCTAAATATGGTACCGCAGAATATGGGGGTTGTGGGAATCGTGGAGAACCGCGACCTGCGATCCCGAGCCAGCGCGCGCTTCGGGAGAGACGCTTGTGCGCTGAAACCGTCCGGCGCTCCGCTGGTTCGTCGGCGTCCCCCGAGAGATGGCGCCACCAATGTGTGCGGGGATAGGCGCGCGGGCGCGGGCGGCGCGAGCGTGCGCGTGCGGGAGACGAGGGAAGTCTCGTCGGAGACCCGGTCGGGGCGAGATCGGCGGAACGCGGCGGTGACGGATACTTGTGTCTCAGGTGGGAGCTTTGTTTGTCGCGCGCCGTGAGTGCCTGCCTCCCGTTCGCGGTCACGACCCGGACGGCGTGATTCGCGAACGCCGTCGAGCCTTGTGCTCGCATGCTTTGGGATTCCCCAAATAAACGGCTGTGCTTCGGCACTACTGTCTACTGTGTTCTCGTATCGGCGAACCTCGCTGGGCTGCCGTAGCCATGGGAGCCCGCGTGGTTGACACGCCGGGAGCTAGCGTGGTGGCTTACGCCAGGACTGGCTAAGTCGCCCCGAGGAACCCCTCGTATATACCACATGGCGCCCAACGTGGGGCTCGTATTCAGACGAATTCGAGGTTGCTAGCTCCCCGAGAAATGCGTTGCTGCAGTCGTAGCCCGCTACCATTTGTCCGGAAGACTTCGGACGAAACGCCTCGCGCCAGTCGGTTGCAGGCAGACAGTTATGATGCCCGATACAGCCGTGACGGCAAATGCGTAAACCTTCCTACACGCACCAGGCGGTGAGTCAGTAGGATACCTCCGAGCACCGCAGTCGCGGCCCGCTTGCGAGACGGGAGGTGCGTAGGCCTTGTTCCAACATGGCGGCGGGTCGCCTTCCTCGTAGCGCCGTCCCCGCGCAGTCGCGCCGGCGGCGCCGGTTGAAGTTTCCCCCAGGCGCGGCGGACACTACCGAGCGAGGGTGCGGTGTTTGGGAGTTCGCAAGCCGCACGATGAGCCCGCCGCTACTGCGCTTCGAGTCCGAGGCGGAGTGTTTGCCGATTTGACGCCTGACAAAGAGCGAGGGGGATCGCTGAAGGATCAGTCTCCTCTCGCTGCGGGGGGAAGCGGGAGCAATGGGACCGTTGTCTCCGCGCTTCCGGAGTGCGTGCGTCTCGATGCCGTGAAGTCTCCGCTTGAGATTGCGTTTAGGCAGTAAGAGCTTCGCGCGGCTCGGCAGCGGGCTCGTTGGTGGCGAGAGATCGCCAGTCTTAGTAAGAGACGGACTCTCAGGCGACCTATACCGGTGATGTGCGCCCGTAAGCCGCTGGTATTGCGGTTGGCGCTGGCTCTACGGCAGCTTGTATTGCTGCGAGTGAGTTGCAGGAGCCCGCCTGCTTGATGCTGACGCTGCTTTGCCGACCAACGCACCAGGCCGAAATAGCTCGGACGGGCGTTTCGATGCCGACAACCCGTAATAGTCAGGCGAGCTGCCTCCAGGCGGGGGTGGCGGCTGGAGCACAGTTGCCGGACTCGTGATTCCGCGAGCAAGCGAACGTGCAAGGGGGAGTCCCCTCGGGCATCTTTGTTACCCTATTTGGCGAGATCGTCGATAAGGTTTCCGGCCAGTCACAGGAGATTGCGGAGTCCCGCTGCTCCCCACTTCAAGTTCGGGAATCGTTTAAACTGGATGGTGAGAGCGAGACCTTCATACGGATACAACGGGGAGCCACGCCAGTCACCACTGCCACGGACAGCGAGGATGGCCTGCTGAACCACCGGCGGGGCCGAGCGCGGCCCGCGAAGCTACCGCCAGTTGCTGCTCCGGCCTGCCGGGCGGCAGCCAACCGTTCGGGAGGACCTGCGGCCGAAGCGGCCACGGAGCCCAGGAGGCGGCGGGATCTGGCGCCTACGCGAGCGGCGCGAGCCTTCGGGCAGCCGCAGTGGGCGCGGCCGTTCCCGTTGCCGCCTCGAGCTGGGAGTGGGGGTCGCATCATGGCGCGACCCCGGCGTTCGTCGGCTGCGGCTGCAGCTACCCCCGGGCTTGCCAACCTGCTGTGCTGCCCAACCGCGAGAGACTTGGAACCATTGCAATGTGTTTGCGGGTTTGTGAGGCGAGCATCGCGACGGCGGCATCGTGTGGCGAACTTTGGTGTGGAGTGGCGTTCGGTGGCTGTTTTGCTGACTTGAGACGTCGTGACGAGTGTGGTGCAACGTGACGTCACTCGAGCTCAAGTGGCGTCCAGTTTTAGGCGGGAGGAGTGTGGGAATCGTGGAGAACCGCGACCTGCGATCCCGAGCCAGCGCGCGCTTCGGGAGAGACGCTTGTGCGCTGAAACCGTCCGGCGCTATTTACCCTTGCGCGAGTTACATGCATTGTAATGTCAACCTTCTCCCCTATCCTCCTATTCCTATGTATTCTTTTCTCCCTATCCTCCCCCTCCCCCCCTACACCAGCAGGCGTTCCGGTGTCCGCCCCCTAGGCGAGACAAATTACGCCTGTTGGTGGCTTTTCCTTTTCCTAAGTACAATAAATACATACATACATTCGTCGGCGTCCCCCGAGAGATGGCGCCACCAATGTGTGCGGGGATAGGCGCGCGGGCGCGGGCGGCGCGAGCGTGCGCGCGCGGGAGACGAGGGAAGTCTCGTCGGAGACCCGGTCGGGGCGAGATCGGCGGAACGCGGCGGTGACGGATACGTGCATCTCAGGTGGGAGCTTTGTTTGTCGCGCGCCGTGAGTGCCCACCTCCCGTTCGCGGTCACGACCCGGACGGCGTGATTCGTGAACGCCGTCGAGCCTTGTGCTCGCATGCTTTGGGATTCCCCAAATAAACGGCTGTGCTTCGGCACTACTGTCTACTGTGTTCTCGTATCGGCGAACCTCGCTGGGCTGCCGTAGCCATGGGAGCCCGCGTGGTTGACACGCCGGGAGCTAGCGTGGTGGCTTACGCCAGGACTGGCTAAGTCGCCCCGAGGAACCCCTCGTATATACCACAGGGTAAGTCTGGTGGTTCCTGCTTTCATTGCACTCATTAAAACAGATCTACAAGCAAGCAAGACTCAGCTTAACTTCACAATCATTGTCGCAGGAACATGAATGTGGAATATAAAGTGAAAGATTGAAAGATTCGCAAGTGAGACTAAGCGACTTGCTGAAGATGTACAGAGAAGGAACTTTTATTCAATCGTGAAACATAGTACCGCTTACATAAAAAAAAAGAGCGCAAAAAACGCCAAGAGAAAGAACACCACAGTTTGACTATTCTACCAAGTATGCTACATATGCTACAGCAGCAATGAAGGATAGAGGCAGCTTCTCTCTTGCTATTTACAGCCAAAAAAAAAACTTTCTTTCAATCCGTGCCATAGCTTGGAAAAAAGACCGGCACACTAATATATATATGTATATATATACGCACTTCTCCCTCACAAAACAAAGTGGTTTATGGATTCTCCTTGAGTTAAACACTCGTACGTACACACTGAGGATGTATTGTGGAATAAATAAGAGGTACAGCCACAGCGTGTAAGCAAACCTTGGCAGTGCGGAAATCCATAACTGAAGTTGACTTCCCCGCCTACTTGTAGAATCGAGAGACTGCCCAGAATCACAGAACACGTTTGACTCGAAACCACAGCCTCGTCTAAACTGGCAAACTCGGCAGTAGAATAACAAAACAGTGCAGGTGTTGACGATGCCAGGAGGGAAATCTTAGTAATACTTTATGATATGTTTGGGGCAGTTCTTCTGGCCTTTATTGCAACCCAATGTTTTTGGGGTCACCTTGCCTTGTGTGTTTCAGTCACCTAACAAATACATATATTAAGGAAGAAAAGCTGGCAGCTCGATGATAGCACCAGCGAGTCATAATATCCAGTTTAAAATCAACTATCGAACCTAATACATGTGGAAAAAAAAGTGTATTGCTAGAAAGCAAGCTAAGGTGCGTCACAGTACAGTGCACAAAGGGTCCTCAAAATTAAATCCAGAGCGTAAAGTCAACACAAATGTACACTCAACAAAATGAAACGAAAACAGTTGCAACTTGCTCTTCGTGAAGCACGTTTGAAAAGTGCATGCACCTTAAACTTGCGAAAAGAACAAAACTGCTCGCCCCAAATCTAGAAAAAAAAAAGATAGCTTCCCTGTGGAACAATAGCCACCGATGCTTCAAAGCCAAGAAACCCCTTACAAACTTTCTTACAAGCCTGTGCGCTAAATTTGCCACTGACACGCAAAGAAGGTCACACTTCTCTCATTGCTTCTACACGCACTGCGTGGCAACTGAGAGTGGAACACAATACAGTATGATTTACGGTACATAATACAATTCTGAAAGGTGGTGCGTCATCAAGTTCAAGGTGACAGCACCAACACACTGCCGATTGATCAAATATGCCATGGACAAAAGAGAACAATATGGCATAACCAACAAATCAAAAGTGCGTGACATTCGCCAAACTAGTGAAGGCTGCACGAAATTTTCTTGGTTATGCGGTCGAAATGTAAAATAACAGTGCAAGAATGCAAAAACACGGACACAGTTTTTTTGTAATAAACAAGTACATGCGTGCTCTCCAAACACCACTGCTCAAGACACCATCTCCGGTTCACCAGTGAACAACCAACACAGGGAGTGGATGCGTCTAACAAGTAGCGTTTGTGTGTTAGGCGTCAGGCATGTGCAACCAGCGACACATTCCCAGAGATCATTCGACTAAAACCAAGCGCATCCTCTACACATGACTAGCTTTCTTGGCTACGAGCACGAACTGCCTCCTTGGGCAAAGAAGATGGCTAAAGGAAGGGAAAAGAATAAATGGCAAAGTATGCATTCAAAGTGTGTACGGCACGATGCTAGCTCCACTACCACAGAACAGATAACACCCATTCATGGAACAAACACTCACCGAGCTTTTCCAGAAGGGGCCATGCAGACAAAACACAAGTTTGTGTTATTCGAAAGATTTGGTGTTTTATAGCGACCCCAGTGCTTCTCTGGCAGGAAACAATGCTTCATTCACTGAGAGATTAATCAGTGTAAGTTAAAATTTTGATTTTCCCGCCGAATCGTGTGCTTCATGACGTCTGCAACAACTTAACAAGGACAGGTCTTTAAACGAATGTTAGTGCGCTGTATAGTCTGCAGTAGACTGTGGAATGCCTTTTTACCGTCAGTCCTCCTAGGTGGCACCACCATACTGCACAGAGCTGCTGTATGCCTTTGCTTTGTGTGTTTGCACCTGGCTTGTTTTTTTTTTGCAGTAGGTAGCAATCGTTTCGTGAAACACGGGGTATGTTCAACAAATAGGGTCACGTAAGAAAGTGTCACTTATGCCAATCAGCCAGGGTCGAATGCGAAAACACCATAGCACCAGACTACTGTGCAGCTATAACAAACATAGTGCGCACAGTACCAACAGCAGTACGCACTGGTACTTCTATGTATACGTGTACTTTCGTAACTTCCATCGTTTACGCCACCATTCTTACTGTTATAAAATGACTATGCATTACATTTTAACTAGCTCATTCTGAAAGCTTATAAGCCCTGCCTAACTGGCGTTTGCTTTTGCCGGCCTCAGACAATCACACAGCTGCCCATAATATGTCATAGATTCTAGTGCGGGAAGTGAGCTAGTGGATCACATGTCCACTCTCTTCTTTCCTAATTATATAGCCTATTTGGGAGAAGTTTACGTTAAAAGTGGTGTCAATGTGATTCTAACGAGGCAATCTTTCCAATGAACCAAACTTGTATTTTGTCTACATGGCCCCTTTAAGTGGGTCCATTAAAATAAAAGGAAAATTCAATGGTGCATAGCTGATAGCACTTGCACTTGAAAAAAATGAGAAGATGAGAAACTCTTTTTCGGTGGAGCAATAGGAAGTCAACATACGCCAATGGTTCGCCTTGGGAAGTGGGTTTTGTACAGCGTTGCCCCACCCCCCATTCGTATTGCTCAAGTGTACATCATGCGTCCTGTCTACACACATTCATAAGAAGCCAAACTGGGGCCCAAAAATAACATCCGATGTACTTTCACACGAGACATATGACAAGCATCTTTACCCTTGAAGCAGGGCTGTGGCTTCTGTAAAGTGACCAGTGCAATAATGTCACCGAGCGGAGATGGGAACAGGCTGAAAGTCAAAGCTGTGCAGTGTAAGGAACTCATTGGAAAACGTAACAACGCTGCTAAAACAAAGGCAGATGGTATTAGATGCTAGCAACGTTAGGACATCAGACAACGCCAAACAAGTGCGAATAATCACGGAAGTCCTGCTTCCTGTACACAATAAACCAGCTACATGAACAGACGCCACTGCGATAGCCTTTTACGGACCTTGGTTTGGGTGGAGAGAACCGGGAGCTCATTCACACCAGGCAAGGAAACATCTTTACAGTCACCGGAAATGTTCGCAAGATGCATTTGCTGCCTGTGCAGTTCCCGTGTTGCACGTCTGCATTTACAAGAAGTTGCGGGAAGCTGCTCTGAGTGAGGGGGACAGTCGAACAATACCTGTGTGCCCTAAAGGAATGAACCGATAGATTAGACTTGCTTTCTTTACAGTAGTCATTGCTGCAACAATGACCTCGCAAATGATGCTAGTTGTGTATTGAATTGTGCTTTGATCGCTACATCAGCCGTGAGGTGCTATGCTGTTTTTCAAAGTGTATTGCTGAGAACAGGATGTAACTTCTCTAGCTGGTTGGGTGAAGGCGACTTCTTTTGATAGGGGGCTGTTAAAAAACAGGAGCTCTGCAAGAAAGTGTAACAACCCATGCGAGCTGGTGGTGCCTGTCTTAAGAAAGCGAATGATAAAGAATAAAGACTGTGCGAAAGGCTGATATGTTGAGCTGTGAAGTGCAAGACCATGCTGTCTTCATGCACTACACCGGGAAAGCTCGGATGTTCGGAGTGCTTGCCACACAATGGGCTCACTGTGATGGTTCTAAACCACTCGTGATATGTCTGTTGGTAGTGATATGCATGTCTCCACTGTCGATTTGACTGCTGCCGTAGTTCACTGTCGTTGTCAGTTTCCAAGTGGCACCATAACATCTTTGTGGCTATGGAGTACCTGTTGCAAGCCTTCATTACTACTAAACAAAAACAACTAAGCAAAGATGTCAATTCTGCAAGCTGAACGCCATGAAAGTGGTTTTGCATTTCATTCACGACTTATCCTTCAAGACCCTCTTCGTCTCTCAAAACTGCGAGTTTAGGCGAAGGTGGCACAGCTCATGGTTTTAAATGTTAGTTGTAGGCAGACTGCTCAGTCAACAAGCAGAGCTTGGCTCGAAATTCTGCGTTCCTCTGCTGTTTATGCACATTCATCCCCTGTCGAATCAAATCGATAGAAGAGGAATGCAGATAGGCTGCTTTTACACGCGTGCATGTTTCATCTGCTATTGTCTAGCTTCCACATTGCTTGCGGCGATTCTCTCCTACTCGCTCTCCCGTATCTATAGCATAGCCAGCGAAACTTCGACCACCCCTGGCCCTTCCAAAGTAATTTTGAAGCCCCGTTTCACCACAGCCCACGGGGCACCATTCGTTGCTGCAACAGCAGTTGCCATCACTTTTGCGCGGGAACTGCACTGCCCTCCCAGCTACCGCTTCATGTCACGACCATCCGAACAAACTTTGCAACAAAGCAAAGGGTAAAACAAGACACAACACTACAGCGAGAGCACACAGAAGAGGGCGAAAGTTGCTTCGCATCTGCCATTTACAACGCACCCAGCTCGGATCATGCCATTGTTCCAAACGTGATACGTGCCCCACAAGGGTGTATACGGGGCTTTCTCTCAACACCGCCGCACCCCCATCCCTTTTCTAGGCCCCTGGCATGGCAACCGATGCTGTACGCCACCTACGATGACACCTTCGGGCTGAACAAACTTCCCGCTCTCATGGATTTAAACTCCGAGTGTCCTTACATTTGCACTACCATCACTCCCTGTGTCAACTAGCATTGTGGAGCGACCCTGGTGTTACACTGGTGGCGCAAGAGCCCGCCACTGTTGAAGCCAGCCCTACACCACCGGCGGAGGCAACTTGGGCGCCATCCTGGCTGCAGGGGCGGCTGTCGGGGGATCAGGGAGAGGGCGCGTTTCCTCGGCGTCATCGGCCGCGTCGTCGCTGTCATCTGAAGACGACTGCGGCGGATCCAGGGCTGTGTGGACGGTCAGCTGCACGTTCCTGTTGAGGCTGAACGCCGGAAATAGAGCCGCGTTGGGACCTTGTGTGGGCGCACCGAGGGCGATGGGCGGCCCCTGCCGCTCGTCATTGACGTAGAAGCAGAGCTGGCGCCTCTCCACGTCGAGCAGCACGCCGATGACCGAGCCCCGCTCGATGCCGCCGTCCATCCGGTGCTCGTGCCGGTCGTTGTGGAGAAACCACGACCGCTGGTGGTCTATGTACATGCTCCAGCCCTTGTCGTCCTTCCCTGCACACAGCGTTGGCAACAGTGTCACCATCAGCAGGGTCCTCCGGGACAAAAATTGCTTCTAATTAGGGGCTTTTCAATCCTTTCACTGTTAAGTTTCCTTACGTCTCGTCCGCACTCCCTGGCGGGTTTTTCTTTTTGTGTTCATTCAGTGGAAATTTATGCTGGTAATGCAATACGACGCTTTGCAGGACATGTGAACACTTTATTAAAAGTTAATTTTTCCAATAAAAAAGTTATGTGGAATACAAACAAATAACCACTACACTACCATGGGTACGAAACGTGCCATGGGTATCGCACCAGACCGGTATTCTGGAGATCGTGGGTTCGGATCCCACCCGGCGGGCATTTTTTCACCACTTTCTTTTCGACTCAAAAAATTCTTCATCTCTTTCTATGACCCACCACAACCTCCCCTTTGCTTTCCGAGGTTTTCTTGACGGCCAACCCTTATTTTCTGTTATATCTATATATATATATATATATATATATATATATATATATATATATATATATATATATATATATATATATATATATATATATTGGCACGATGCCAAAGACGACGCAGTTGTCTTCAAGAAAAACAAGTTTATTCGAGCGAACTTGTGCTCCCCTAGCAACTCAAAGAATACACAGGCAGCGAAGCAGCAGTCAACAAAGTGACGTGTAAGGGCAAGCATCGGCGATCGGAATACCGCGGCGTTTGCTCTGCAGGCTTTTATCTTTCGGCGCGAGTGTTTCTCGAACCGTCGATTTACATCTAGAACAGTGTAGATCAAAGAGGATTATTCGAGGCTAGTGACATTAGGGCGAAACGCTCTCCGTATCAGAATGAGATAACTCGTGCGGCATAAAAATAAAGAATGGAATATGCGCTTCGCTTGGGACACAGATAACCCGCCGGGCGCGGCCGGGCACTAAAAACAAAACATAAACAAACAAACTCAATGCCTAGTTCGTGGCAATATATATATTGAGAGAGACGGGTTGTTCCTTGAGGCCGCGTTTATTAGCTGCTGACTCCGACCGTTCCGAGGAGGCCGAACCCACGATGAAGATGATTATTCGCAGATGATAATCACGATGGGCGGCTAGCTGCGAGTGATTGAGGAGCATACCCCTTGGTGACCAGAATGGATGATGATGATGCCAGGTTCACGGGGAACAGTCTCAATGCACATCCCTGATGCTCACACTTTTCCCCCCGCGGCTGAAAGCGGGCGCCTGCCCGCAGAAGGTTACGTTTGGCGACGGTTGAACGGTTTCAAGCGGGAGACATGCACTATCTCTGTCCCACGACAGCGACGGTCTGAAGAAGGGTTAACTGGTGACACGCAATAATTGACTGGAGAAGTCTGGTCGATGACGACGTACGGACCAATGTACCGGTGCAGGAACTTCTCGCAAAGTCCCGGTTTTCTAACAGGTGTCCAAAGCAGGACCTCTTCACCTTTCGAGAACTTAACGGAGCGATGGGTGTCGTCATATCTGCCCTTCCGGTCTTGCTGGCTCGCATCTGTGTTTTGTTTCGCCATACGTCGACAATGGGCGATCCGATCGATGAACTGTTCATGAAGTGGCGAAGTAGCGGAGACTGGGGTAGAGAAAAAAATGGTGTCGAGCGCAAAAGAGGGGAGGCGGCCGAAAACGAGAAAGAAGGGCGAGTAACCGGTGGTGCGCGTGACAGCGGTATTATAAGCAAATGTAACGAAGGGAAGAATGATGTCCCAATTTCGGTGGTCGGGGCTGACGTACATGAAGATCATATCAGAGAGCGTGCGGTGGAACCGTTCAGTAAGTCCATTCGTCTGCGGATGGTAGCTAGAACAAGTTTTGTGGATGGTATTGGCAGCGCGAAGAACTTCTGCAACAATTTGTGAAAGAAACGTCTTGCCGCGGTCACTGAGCAAAACTCGAGGTGCACCATGTCGCAGGATAATGTTGCGCAGGAGGAAGTCAGCGACTTCGTGAGCACACCCGGACTGTAAAGGAGCCGTCTCTGCGTACCTGGTCAAGTGATCGACAGCAGTCACGATCCAGCGGCATCCAGTCGATGTTAAAGGTAACGGCCCGTACATGTCTATGCCTACTATGTCGAATGGAACAGAAGGGCAAGGAACCGGCTGCAGAAAACCGGCAGGAGGTGTCATTTGTCGCTTGCGCTGTTGACACAACGCGCAAGAGGCGACGTACTTGGCGACGCTCCTGGAGAGGCCAGGCCAGAAAAATCGACTCCGAACACGGTCATAAGTCTTCTGGAAGCCAAGGTGCCCAGCTGTTGCATCATCGTGAAAAACCTCGAGTATGCGAAGGCGGAGCTGACGAGGAACGATAGGCACCCATTTATGACCGGAAGGATGATGATTGGCGCGGTAGAGCACGCCATCAACAACCCGAAAGTTGTTCAGTTGGCGTCGCAGCCGGCTATTGGGTGGTCGCGCCAAGCCACTCAGGCGGTCCATTAAAGTTCGGCAGTATGTATCGGCCCGCTGAAGCGAAGGCAGCTCGGTGGCCGTCTCTACTGCAGCATGGTTGAGGGGTGCCATGGGTAAACGTGGCGGCCGTGGCCCGGAAGACGCAGCTTGCGACGGGGAGGATAACGGGCATCGAGAAAGGGCATCCGCATCCGAATGCTTTTTGCCGGACTTGAAAGTAACCGTGAAGTCAAACTGCTGCAAACGCAGTATCCATCGGCCGAGGCGCCCAGATAAGTTTTTCATCGTGGATAGTCAACAGAGGGCATGGTGATCCGTAACGATGGTGAAATGACGACCATAGAGGTACGGGCGAAACTTTTGTATAGACCAGACGACAGCGAGGCATTCCTGTTCCGTGATGGTGTAATTCTTCTCAGCGGTCGTCAGTGAACGACTGGCATACGCTATGACTCTTTCTCGAAGCTGAGCATCGCGCTGGAGAAGAACGGAACCAATGCCACACCCACTGGCATCAGTGTGTAATATAGTAGGCGCTGAGTCGTCAAAATGACACAGGACGGGGTCAGAGGTAAGTGAATCTTTCAGAGCTTCAAATGCGGCTTGGCAATCATCCGTCCATATAAAGGGCACGTTGGTGCGCAAGAGCTGATGCAGGGGAGACGCAAGGGTGGCAAAGTTGCGTATAAAACGCCGAAAATATGATGCCAGGCCAAGGAAGCTTCGCAGATCTTTTTGTTGAAGGGGTCGAGGGAAATTAATAACGGCAGCTGTTTTGTCCGGATCCGGGCGTATTCCATCTCTGGAGACGACGTGTCCGAGCACCTTAATACTCTTGCTCGCAAAATGGCATTTTTTTGTGTTAAGTTGAAGTCCCGCGTTGGACAGGCAAGTAAGTACCTCGTCAAGGCGCTCAAGGTGCTGTGAAAATGTGGACGAAAAGATAACAACATCGTCCAGATAGCATAAGCAAGTTTTCCATTTTAGGCCACGAAGCACAGTGTCCATCATCCGTTCGAATGTAGCCGGGGCATTGCATAGTCCAAATGGCATTACATTAAATTCGTAAAGACCATCGGGGGTGGTAAATGCGGTTTTTTCTTTGTCAGCTTCATGCATCGGGATTTGCCAGTACCCCGACCGAAGGTCCAGACTAGAGAAGTACTCGGCCCCCTGTAGACAATCTAAGGCATCGTCTATGCGGGGCATAGGGTAGACGTCTTTCTGCGTGATCTTATTGAGTGCCCTGTAGTCGACGCAGAACCGTACAGAACCGTCTTTCTTCTCGACGAGTACCACTGGGGAAGACCAGGAGCTAGTCGACGGCCGAATAATATTGCGCTTGAGCATGTCAGCGACGTTGTCTTCGATGATTTTCCGTTCAGACGAGGAGACGCGATATGGCCTGCGGCGGATCACAGCTGACCCATCCGTTTTAATTCTGTGCTCGGCTGCAGATGTTTGTGGAAGGCTACATGAGTGTGCGTCGAAAGACGCTTGGTGCTTCGTTAGGACGTCCAGTAATGACTTTCTCTGATTAGGCGTCAGGTCTTGACTGATAGTGGACGCAAGAGCCGAATTATTATCAAGCGGGCCAAATAAGTTCTCACTGGAAGGGGGCACGTCACCGGAAACTACTGACGCAGGGGCATGGTCGGCAACTGAAGCTATTGTGGTTCCTTCGGCCAGTAATATCACCTCATTCGTAGTGTTCAGTGCAGCAAGCACCGCACAACCGCGCGCAAACCGAACAAGGCAGGTTGTGATGGCGATTCCCTGGTGTAAGAACCGGGTAGAGGGCACCACCACAACATCACCAGCGTTAATTTCGTCCGAGGAGACCGACAGAATTCCCTCACAACCAGCTTCCAAAACATGATCACATTTCAGCTTGAGTAAGTGCTGTGGCGAATCTAGGCAACTGGAATTTTCAGTGTCGTCAATACGGATGGCGGGTTCACGGCAGGAAATAACGGCAGAGGCAGAGGAAAGAAAGTCCCATCCGAGGATAAGCTGGTGAGCACATGGTAAAAGAACAGCACATTGAATAGAATGGCGGAGTTCTCCAATTAATACGTGCACGGTACAATAAGCGGAGGGCCTGATGTCCTGATTATTTGCGCCATGTAAATAGGGACCGCCATACGGAGTCTTGACCTTTCGCAGACGGGAACACAGATCAGCGTCAATCACAGAAATACTAGCTCCAGTATCCACTAATGCTTCCACTTCAATTCCTTCAACGAGAACAGATAACAGGTTACACGGAAGTTCGGGAGGAGTTGTAGTCGGTCCACAAAATGCAGTTTTCCCTCCAAAAACTGCATCGTCTAGTTTTCCTGGTGTTGGTTGGAGACATTTGAGTTGGAGACAGGACGGAGAGGCGACAGAGCACGACGGAAGGGTGAAGGGGAACGACGTCGTGTCGGGCGGGAATCGCGAGGGAAGCTTCTGGCGTCATGAACGGGCGAAGGTTGGCGCGGAGGTGGCGAGTACAGGCGCTGACAAGGGGCGTATCCAAAGTAGGCGTCGTGCTCATACGGTGCGTAGCCCCGGCGTTCGTCCAGCTGGCGTCGTCGACAAAACCGCGAAATGTGCCCTCTGATGCCACAGTAATAACACACGAGCCGCTCGCTTGCTGGACGCGGTGGTTGCCACGCTGGGAATGGAGGGGGCGACGGCGAAGGCGCAGAAATAGCCGTCAAGTGGCCATGAGTAGTAGGAGGGGGAATTCGCTCCATGGGCTGGGATGGTCTCGTAACAGCTTCGGAGTACGAATGGACGTGCGTAGGAGCAGGACAACAAGGCTGTGGAACGTCGGTCATGCACGCTAGCTCCTCTTTTATCAAGTCACGCAGCCCACGGGCTTGTACGGGAGTGTTCTGGGAGCAGGTAGTGTCACGCTGCTGTAGCTCCTCTCGTATGATTGTTCGGATTAGAGTACGGAGCTCTGAACCCAGAAGGGAGCAAGAACGCGTACAATCATGTTGGAGGCGAATAGACTGCAGGTGGTCCAAACGCTGGCAGATCGTGCGTACATCTGCAATGGTGGTAGGGTTTTGAACCACCAGAGCATTAAAGGCGAAAGGGGCGATCCCTTTCATGATGTGCTGCACTTGGTCTGTTTCGGACATGTTACTGTCAGCCCGACGGCACAGTGCGATGACATCTTCGATGTACGACGCGTACGCCTCGTTCGGGAGCTGCATACGGACCGCCAGTTGCCTTTTGGCTTCATTCGACCGGTTCGAGGACGTCCCAAAAATACGACGCAGCTCTGAGACAAAGTAGGCCCAATCAGACATGTCTTTCTCATTATTGCGGAACCAGGTCTTCGCCGCTTCGATCAGAGAAAATGAGACGATCTAAAGTTTGAATCTGTTGTCCCATCGGTTGAATGCGCTTACCCAGTTGAACTGATCAAGCCAGTCTTCAACATCGTCACCGCGGAGACCAGAGAAAAACAGAGGTTCGCGCTCACGGCCGGTGAGGGCAAAAACTGGCTGGACCGGGGCCGCAGCGGTGCTGCCCGACTGGCTGCTCTCGTGCTGCATGGGGGTGGTGGGCAGAAGCAACCTCCGACCTGAACGGAGCTCCAGTGGTGCGACTGCGAGAGGTAGACAGCGGGACGAAAAGCACCCTCCACCACTTGGAGACGGGTTGGTCCTTGAGGCCGCGTTTAATAGCTGCTGACTCCGACCGTTCCGAGGAGGCCGAACCCACGATGAAGATGATTATTCGCAGATGATAATCACGATGGGCAGCTAGCTGTGAGTGATTGAGGAGCATACCCCTTGGTGACCAGAATGGATGATGATGATGCCAGGTTCACGGGGAACAGTCTCAATGCACATCCCTGATGCTCACAATATATATATATATACATATTACTGAGAAAATGTGATATATATGTGCGTGTGTGTGTGTGTGTGTATATATATATATATATATATTTTACTGGAAAAATGCAAAAAAATATTGAAGAACGTTTAAAGTTTATGCCATAGTGGCGAAATATGGGCAGTACAGGAATGTTATGGGCTGGCACTAAACATGTTTTATCAGCATGTTAATTGGGCGTTAGCATTCGAGTGATACGATTGAACGCAACTAGAGGCCCCACTACAACCTCCCAGTCATGTTTCTTGGTGGCACCTGCAATCGCACAAACAAGATTCTGTGATGCCATACCAAATATTCTGTTGCGATAGAACCAGGAATATCTGACCACCACCTAGTATGCGTTACTGTACCCCTTCTCAAGTTAAGCTCCCAAGATTAAGTCCACGACACGGTGTTTCAAAGATTACTCACGAGCTAATGACAAATCTGTGCTTGAACATCTAGAAATATGTCTTGCTAATTTCGACGGTGATGACGTTTGCAAACTATGGGACCGGTTTAAGGACATGTGCCATTACTGCCTTGACAACTTCATACTGAGCAAGTGCAAAAAAATTCACAAACGTACACCCTGGATAACACGTAAAATCATTCATTTGAAACGCAAACTCAAAAGGTTAAAGAAGAAGAATGCACAGCCTGACGTCATCAGAGAGATTAAAAATGCTTTGTAGAGAACAGTGCTCTGCTCAAAGGACTACTACTTTCAAACGCTCCTGCCAAACTTCATGAAAAATGATCCTGATAAATTTTGGCATTACATTACTGACAAAAAGCAACCTGTAAGGGAAATGAAAGTCAATGGTGTTCTAATTTATGACCCTGGAATCATTGCTCAACATTTTAATCATTATTTTCACGATGTGTTTTCTCCTGCGCGAATGTATCCACTGTTAATATCGGGTCCTGGCATTTATTACGCGGATTTTGTATCTTACTCTGGTGTACTATCTATGCTGTTAAATTTGAAAACCAAGTCTTCTTGTGGTGCAGACCAAATTCCAAACGTCTTTTTACGCAGATATGCCAAACTACTTGCTCAGTTTCTGGTTGTAATATTTCGCACTTCTTTGTCCACTGGGAAGCTACCCAGTGACTGGAAGATGGCTCTGATTGTTCCTGTTTTTATAAAAGGTGACCGGTCTAGCTTTCAAAGTTACCATCCGATATCTTTAACGTCTCAATGCTGCAAGATCATTGAACATATTATTACCAAACAGATTTTTGAATTTCTAGACTAAAATGCAGTACTAACAAATTTTCAACATGGTTTTAGAAAAGGTTATTCCATAGCCACCCAATTGGTGACAATAATTCATTCGTTTGCAGCGTGTCTTGACAAAAATGGCCAAATTGATGGTATATTTTTAGATTTCAAAAAGCTTTCGACAAGGTACCACATGACAAATTAATAGCAAAACTTAAAAACATTTACATTCATGATATTTTTGTTTGTTGGATTGCAGCCTACCTATCCAACCACCAACAGCTTGTAAAAATTAACGAGGAACAATCTCGGTGTCTTCCTGTCACCTCTGGGGTACCACAAGGTAGTGTTTTGGGACCATTGCTTTTTCTGTTGTATTTAACGATTTAGTAACTGTTGTTGACCCTACTGTTCAAATTCAATTGTTCGCTGATGACTGTGTTTTGTTTCGGGAAGTCACAAGTACTAATGATCAGAACGAACTCGACAAAAACATTGAAAACGTGTGTAAGTGGTGTGTAGAATGGGGAATGGAATTGAATTTGGAAAAAAGTGTATATCTTTGTGTGACAAGAAAGAAAAACCCCAGTGAACTCGTATCCAGTAAACACGTATATAAATTAGGATCGTCTTCACTCACACAGGTTGACAGCTATAAGTATCTCGGCGTTACATTAACAAAAAACTTACCATGGAACTTGCACATAGATAATATTTGCTCGTCTGCGTTTCAGAAATTATGCTATTTAAGATACAAGCTCCGAAACTCCCCTCCAAACGTTAAGCTTCTTATTTTTCTTTCGTTAGGCCGAAGCTGGAGTATGTGAGTATCGTGTGGGACCCCCATACTAAACAAAACATTAAGAAACTTGAAAGGATTCACCGGAAGGCCATTCGGTTTGTTTATTCTAGGTTTTTGCAAACGGACTCCCCCTCAGACCTAATGCTAGCTAATAGTATTCCTTCCCTTCAGGATCGTAGAAACAAGTCCCACCTTGATTTCTGTCTCTTTTATATAATCGCAAACTTGCCCTTGATCCAACCCCTTTTCTTTCTCCATTAAACACAAAACCGACAAGACATCACCAACCAAATGCACTAACTCCGTACTTCGCGAGAACGGACACGTTCAAATTTTCGTTTTTTCCACGCACCATTTCAGACTGGAACCAGGTAACCAAATGAAGTACTTCCAACACTGGGTAACTGTGCATTGTTTTTTTTGTGTATGTTTTATTGTATTGCTCTTTGCATTGTACCATGCCCTCCTGCTTGGACCAAAGTATGGTCCGCAGTATGTATTAAATAAAATAAAATAAAAAATAAAAAAAAGCTGTAAAGTGCCTCGGGACCTGCCACTGTGGAATGTGTTTTCTTTAATATCTCGATTATTTGTTTGAAGTTTCCCATAAAACTGGTCTTGCTAGTATCAAGACGAAGCAGCCATTTCGTTGAAGCAACTTTGTAATTTGTCTTCATGGCCCCTTTGAAAGGAGGAGGAAAGTGGGGAATGCCAGAGTGATACGCACCAAGCATAACGTCCCTGGCGACATCGGCACGAGCCACTCCGAGCACGACGTCGGCGTTGTTGTCGCAGCGGTCTACAGTGGCCTCCCAGTAGTGGAGACCGCGGGAAAACCCCAAAGAACCGAGAACAACGCGGTGTTCGTAGCTTTCACAGCGGGCTGTAGCGTTCTCCTCAGAGAGCACGATGTCAGGGTGGCAGGTCACAGGGTCCAGGGTAAACCACGCCACTGCAATAAAAAAGGGGTGGATTAAGCGAGGACTGCACATACAAACCATGTTTGGGATTTACCAGGCACTTATTGTCATTCATTTTGATTTATAAAAGCAGATAAGAATTTCCTCATAAACCTTTTATTACATCACCAGCTTTCCACATTTATGGTTGCATATTTTAACGTGTAAAAATTGCTCACACACATCCCAGAACACATGCTGGCACATAATAATAAAACTTCATTGTTGTCAATGCCGTTGTAAAAACTGTCATGCATATGCAGCACAGATTTTTTCTTCTCGCATAATTCCATAAATGCGCAAGTCAAATCTAAAAGAAGCTGCTTTTGTTTTTGGTGTGTACTGTAAAAAACAAGAACCAACTTTAACATTTTCACTCAAAGATGCCAAAATGGGCGTGCCTCAAGGTTCTGAATTAGACCCCTTTTTTTTTTCTCTTTAGATTAATGACTTTGTGCACTCGTTAAAATGCGCCAATGCTATTTTGTACCTCATGATCTGTACCTTATGCCCTGTCAAGAAGCACAGTTGCTTGCTAATCAGGAGCTCCGAAACACTTCACAGTGGTTCAAAGCTAATAAGCTTGAATTAAACACTAAAAAACCAAGTTTATAGCATTCACTTTGAACCGAGAAGTACAGTCTGGCCTATGCAGCTTGAACCTTGTAGAAACAACAATAGAACAGGTTACCACCCATAAATACTTACACATAACTTTAGATTCACCTTTGCACTGGGCTTCCTTATATAGAACAACTAACAAGGAAATTAGCATTTGGCTGTTTCCCACTGGTAAGGGCATGCAAATATTTTTCGCACCTGTTTTACGTCTCATCTACTTTGCTGTGTTTCACAGCCATACAACCTACTGCATTGTGTCATGGGGGTTTGCCCAGTCATCGTACTGCAAATCGCTCTATGTTATCCAGAAAAGAGCCATTAGAATATTGGCCACAGCGCTGAAAAATGAGCCAATAGCTGCACTCTTTGCCGAATTTAACGTATTGCCACTTGATAGAGCCAGGGACTCTGTAATTGTTTACAAAATGCTTACTGCAAACAATCCGTACCACTTGTCAACGCTAATTACACCCACGCGATGCTGAACATAAAACTATTAACCTGCTGATAGTATGTATATGGCCTGTGCCTCTTGTTTTTTATGGGAGCAAAAATATGGAATAACATGCCAAACTATATTAAAGCATTACCAAGTATGTTGCTGTCCCTAAACGTTACTTCAGAATTCAAGTACAATAAACTGTTAATTTGAATGTTTAAATCACTAGTGTGAAAACACACTAAACAGTGTACCGTGCTGCCAATTATCTTCACTTGTGTGCGGCAATCTACCATTTTTGACCAGGATTGTATTTTTGAAAACACTTTTGTAATGGATCCAATAATAGCCGTACAGGCTATAAATCCAGGTGCCTCAGCAACATGTTTTTGTGATGTCTTTTGGTGAAATAAACAACTTTGTTCTTGTTGCTGTTGCTCTATCTTTGAGAGGCACAGTAGGTCGCAAGGATCATTGGGAAAAAAAATTTCCCATCCATTCCTAAAGAAAGTTAAGGGAAGTGTGAAAGTTTCTAACAAGAAAACTGCATCAAAAGTGCATTGAAACCTTCGCTACAAACGCATCCAATCTTCGCTCAAAGTGAATCTAATCAATCGTCAAACCTCCAAAGACCAAAATCACAAACATAAAATGAACCCGTGTGACCATTTTTCGCACACTAAGTAAACGCGTCTATGAATGATCTAAATGCACACCGATACGTGGTTTATGAGATGAAAGTATATTATTGTACGCCTTCTTCACGATCGATGCTTGTATTCATTTATCTAGAACCATTCCTTTTTTGCAATTTTCAAGTAATCGTTTCGACACAATGGAGGCACAGTTGTGCCCCCAGAGGCGTTATCAGAGCTCTTCAGTCGACCAACTGGTCTACAGGGAAATGGATTAGTCTTTTGACAGGACACCACTGGTCCCACTAAGAAAGCGTTCGCTTTAAAAAACAAAAATGTTCATACTTCATTCAGCCTCAGTGTGGACCAAATACTCCATAAGTTACTTTTGAGCCTCCAATTCCCTTATTTAAGCCCAATATAACAGCTGGTCACTCAGCCCCGGCTTGATTTTTGAATAGTGAGTGAGTGGCATTGAGGCTAACACAATGGATGGTACAGCTTACGACCATGTGGCGTGCCTTTAAAACGGATGCACTTTACCCTTCTTGCGCTGCTGAGACTGGCGATCGACTGGCGATCATCGATCTCCACATTCAGGCCTTTTTGGCACAAAGCAAATTTATGATATTAAAATATGCATGCGCATTTTCCCATTTATTGGTGGAAACTGAGAAATGTAATTTCTAATTATGCATTATAGACCAACCACTCAACATTAATCTACCAGTTTGAAATAACGGAACTGTCTGCACCTCATTGTTTCTGCCCCCAAAGGTGTTCAGTCTGGGTTTTCATTACCCGTCTAAGCGACTTCCAAACACTTAACTAAGTATTGGCACAGCACTTGGGGCAATATATTGCCCCAAGGGGCAATATATATGCACATGTATTTTTGTGCTTGCCACTAAACCTCAAAATTTGCGAAAGACAGGACCCCAGCCAAACAAAAAACCACACATAAAATTGAATTTGGCACCAATGTGTGAGTTTCATTTTGGCAGAGATAGATGGCGCCACCATTCCACAATGTGAATTCCCCACCCACAGCATGGATGTGGTGGAGGACTTAAAACACAGATATTGTATTAGCTTGTTTCGAAACAACCAGGTAAGTCTGGCTGGCCTTATTAAGGATAAAGTAAGTGATTTCTCAACAAAAAGAAGAAGTTGTAATAGGGTTGCCACCTTTCCCCTAAAACAAAACTGGCCATGTTTTTTGGCGTGCAATGCCATTTATTGTAGAGTTTACCTAAAACCTGCGTACTGAAAGTTATGGAGATTTGGTTCTGCCCTGAAAAGTACTTGCAAATACTTCGTGCGGTTACTGCATGCAGATTTTCCCTTCTCGCATGTCTTTTCGCAGTTTGTCGACACATAGTTATTGTCGTAGTTTGCTGAAGTGGCACTTATGAAATGGCAAAATAAAATAATGGCAGCACAATAACCAAAAAAACCGGCCACTGAAGGCCGGTTTTAGGTACGTACCGGCAACAACCCGCTGTCTAAAAAACCGGTCGGGCTGGTCAAAAACCAGGCTGGTGGCAGCCCTAGGTTTTAAGCGGCTCAGTATTGCAACCCTTTCTACACAAACATTATGCTAGCAATGCGGTTGATCATAGCGCTTGTGAATTGGTGAACTCAAAAGATCCGCAGCTAACTACTGGTAACGGGATCTGTGTAAAACACAGCTGGTGTACACCACAGGTGTAGCGTTGAAAGATGTGTAGCTAGTGTTTCCCACTGCCATCAGCCCACTGTCTATTAGGTGCCTAATTCTGTGAGAACTTTTTAATGGTTTCGCATGTGGCTTCAAAGAGAATAGATATGCATTGTAAACAAGCATGAAATTGCTTTTCGGCAGTGAGCCTTGGTGTAACAAAAAAAGAGCAGTGGATGCAATGCGTCAAAACACCCTGCGTCTATGCTACACTGATCTCCCCCATTTTAAACCCCGAAAAACTTGTTTTCCAATAAATAGCAGCTGTTTATTTAGTCAGTACGTATGAGTGGGGGGTGAGAAAAAATTCAGTATTTGTCAAAATACCACAGAAGACAGACAGATAGCTGTGTGAGGATGATTGCTTGGGAGTACGTATTTCATTCATATGTGCAGTCTGTTAAGGAGCTCAGCTACTTAACAATCTGCACGATTGATGGCATGACATGATTGCATTATTTCTGTGCAAGACTAACCAATGCACAATGCATTAGGAAGGACAGACATCCAAATTTTTCGTAAATCAAAGGTTCAATGAGAATAAAGGTTCACAGTGCTACCATTGACCACTCACGCAACTTGCACATAGAGAATACGCAAAAATGGTGATGGCTTACACTAATGCAAGCCACTATGCCCAAAATGTCAGGAAAAATAAGCAAACAAACAAATAAACAAAACCCTGAAAATAAAATTGCACTCAACCGCAGATTCCCTGTGCAAGAAACGGTGCCAAAGCTTCAGCATACCTTCGGCCGTGTGCAGCACAATGACGTCGCTGTACGGCCCCTCCCCGGTTGCATTGTAGGCCTTCACCCGGGCACGATAAGCACTGTTGAAGTGGAGTCCATCCACGGTACAGAGCGTCTCCTTGCCACAGTACACCTCCTGTAACAAGCGCACACAATGTCGCAAACATCCATGCAAAGATGGCATACACGGAAAGCTTTTGCAGGCTTTCGAAGTCAGCAGGATGACACCGCAAGCTGAATTTCTATGGTGAATGGACAGTCCCATCAAATGCACATACAGTAATCCCTCGTTATAACAAAGTCAGCTGGACGGCCAAAAATTTCGTTATAAGCAGTGTTTCGATATACCTAAGCGACCACTCGAGAAAAGCTAAAGCATTTGAGCTTTAATTGCGCCACAGCTGTGAGGAATCAAAGCACAATGTTTTCCGTGGAGCAAAACTTTATTAAGGTGCAAAAAAGGCAGCGAGCTTTGGCTGTTTCAAGCTCTTACTGGGCACAAGCAACCGCTGCTCTAATTTGGCCAAGCATTGCATAACGCTGCGGTCCCCGCACATAAAAGTGGCAGTGGCAGTGGCCACTTTTATAGGGGGCGTGCGGGCGTCGCAGAACGCTACAAGAGTTCCGCGCTGGAAAGCGCCGCAAACACAGCGGCGCAAGTTTGAGGTTGTATTTGTTGAGCCAAAAAACGACTAGCCGTTCATTGTGGGTGCATAGCACAATCATGGAAACTGACTGGTTTTACACTAGGGGCTTTGCATGATTACTGGGCAATTTTTTCCCGACCTGTGCAGCCGTTAAGTTTGCAACACAAGAGGTTGCAACACAAGAGGTTTGCAACACAAGAGGTTTGCAACACAAGAGGTTGCCGTTAAGTTTGCAACACAGTGTGGCGCCCTGCCGACACTGCTGATTCTATGGAACGAGTGTTGGTGTTCGCGCACCATGTCATCCACGCCATTGACCAATGTCCAGGAACATAATTCAGTGGCCCTACCACGCATTTGGACCGTTTGTCTAAAGCACGGTGTATCTTACACCGTGGTCTAAAGTCAGATGGGGCGAATCGAGCATGACCGGATCGAGAAAAACACCAGCTTGCGTTGAGCTGCCATGTCGATAGCCTGACTTGCGCTGAGTCGCCGCTGCTCAGCGACACCTCCGCTCGCCACTTCGCTCTAAGTGGGTCAAGCTCTTCGTGCTCTTCGAATAATGCGGCCTAAAATGCATGCGTTTGGGTTGGGACCAGAAGAAATCTCGAATAAAGCATTATTTCGAGTAAAGTGATTTCGTTATAATGGGGGATTACTTTAGTAAGTTTGACGGTTAACACGTGATCTGTCCAAAGTGCTTTATACTTTTTGCCGCAATGTGAACTAACTGTAGTAATGTTACACCACTGATTGTCTCCTTAGAATAAGAAGAACAGCTTGTCCTATAAAGCAGTGGCAGAATAATACCTCAGTCAATTTGGTACACTAAGTTTCCCTGCAGTCGACACTCGTTTATTCAACAATTGTGGGGCCGTGAAATATAGTTGAAATCATCGGACGGTGGACCAATGAATGAAAGCAGAACAAATGAACCTGAAACATTTCTACGCCGAAAAATATCCTGCTGTGCTTCTGTGCTCAATGACCTCAGAGCGTGACACGCTCAAATTGCTGGTAAGTCCACTGGTGTGTTTGGAAGCTGCTTCAACATTGCACCAATTAATAAGTTCCATGGGAATCTCAGTCAGCTACAGAAGCTTTTACACTAAGCATACCAAGGAAAGCTGTCACACTGCCTTCAGAATATGATAGCTTCTCGAGTGTGATTGCTTCCAGCTTTTTGTGTGCACATAACGGAACTTGCTTAGCCCATAGATTGGAAGTAAGTTGCAATAACCAATGTGGTGTGCCATTGCATTCGAACTAACAAGCTTTGATTCAATGGCATGCAAGAGTTCTTGCTGGGACCTATTTCAGTGTGATTGAATTAAAAAAAAATTTAATGAATTAGGGTCAATGTAATGGAAGTCAGCTGTATATTATGTGCGACTAGCAAACATTTTGGTGACAACAAATCTTTCACAAGATTTTGAGCAAACTTTAGCCTGGCTTCAAGGGTAACACTTGAAATAGAATAGAATAGAACGCCATGGCAGGGTGATACTAGCAATCAAAATCTCATTTGGCCCTGACAGCAGCAAAGAAAAATTTCAGGTTACAGTTTTTTAGAACTGAAGTTAATGGAAAGTGAGGCAAAAAGAAAACAGTTCCACTCCAATAAGTTCTACAACTCCAACAGATTTCCTGTGCTCAGTTGAAGGTACTACCAATGAAGCATACTAGACTGTGCAAAGCAAAAATTTATAGCATTTTAAAGTAGGTGGCAATAATTTTATGTCCTGTGACATAAATGTGTTGTGTTGTAAGCACTAGACTTTTCTAGTGAATTCTTTAAATCGAAAGTCTTGGAAATGTACAAAACCCAAAATTTGTAACATGATCATTCTGCACAAGACATGCCAGCCAGAATTCCTCAGAAAAAACGAAGTCATGTTTTAGTAATACCGTTTTCATGTACCACCAAATTTTTGAGTTTACAATTTTCCACAACCTAAAAACAAACTTTGCAAGTAAAGTAAACTGAGGCTTTAATTGCGTCGGGATTCTTATAGCTTGGGGCATCAGCTACACACACAAAAAAAGGGTCTCAACTTAAGAGGAACAAAGTCACAAGAGCAAGTTTTAAAAAAATGGCAGTGTCAATTTTGTGGAAAGATAATAGTGTTTCGGCTAATCCTCCTCCTCCTCTTCCTCCCTTGTTCTCCTTCCATCCCTTCGGCCCCTCATGCTTCGCTCTCCTCCCTTTCCCCCTTTTACACAATTCTTCCCAACTCTTCCTAACCCTACTCCCACCACTCCTCATCCCTCACCTTCCCCCACTTTTCTCTAACCCCTGTCTCTAATTCTCCAGCCCCACTTTCCCCCATTCCCCCACCTTTCTGACCCTTTCCCTCCCATCCTGCCACATCACTTTCCCATTTCCCTCTCCTTCCAAACTGTCCTTTTCCCCATCATCCTACACTCCTCACCCACTCTACCTCTGCTTCCCTGTACAGCCTCCTCTCCCAGGCCACGTGGTCCACCTGTGACCCACGAACGCCAGTGACGCAGAAATTGTCAGTCATTGACCCTTTGACAAGCAGATCCACCACTGACATCTTTGACTGATTCGGTTGACAAGCAGACCTAGCCCTCGACCAGGGAGTTATACAGACCCCCAACACTCCCCTAGAACACCCCCCCCCCCCCCCCCTATAGAAGGATTTCAACATCCGACGAAATCGATATTCAGGATAAACCCCTGCCCTAGACTATCGTCTTCAAAAGCCTAACAGGCTGAAACGACAGGGCACAACATGCAAAAGGAAAGCGGGGTGATGACGTGATGTGGCATATCGTCAAAACGACTTCAATCACCAATGTAGCTATTATTACAGTGGAGCTGTTACACTTTTCTATTTCTTTTTTGCTTGTGTAGACCGAGAAAAGCCGCCCCCCCTGTTCCTTACCCGGGCACACCCTCTCCCTTTGGCCACCTGTTCGCCTCCCGGCACTGCATATTTTGATACAAGATGGCGTGCACTGCCCCTTAAAAACTGTTTTCCCAGCAATGCATTTGTGTTTGGAAATGAAGCTGCGTTTAAGCTGGCTTTCCCCCACAGTGTGTTGCGCAGTGAAGCCTGCTCATTACAAAAAAAAAAAAGAAAGAAAAAAAAAAAAAAGGGGCCAACTCTCCGCGAACACGGCGAAAAGAGACCACCGACGACGATCGGGCTGCGAACGACAAGCGTAACAGCGATGCCCGTCGGGTCTCCAAATAGCGCGAGGCGGAAAACGCAAGGCGTCGGCATGGCCGCGATTCCGCTAAACGCTTCCCCGGCGCGCGAGGGCGCGGTGTGAGTGGGAGTTTGTGGACAGCCAATAACCCACAAACAGCTTCAATGGTCATCCCCCTCCCCAGAGTTGGGTGGCACTGAATTTTAACGCGAAAGTGTTTTATTCCGGGATACACAAACATTTGGGTGACGTCATATCCGTTACGGAAGTGACGCCAGTACAACGAAGCATGATCGCTGTTGGTATCCCCTTTGTAGCGGGGTAAAGGGTGCAAGCAAGCGGCCTGTAAAGAGTGCACCCCTGCACACAGGGTCTTCTTGCGGGGAAGCAACCTTTAGAACTAATGAGTACGTTATACTTAAGGTTGT